>NW_015631061.1:210108-211725 GCF_001515625.1 Sinocyclocheilus rhinocerous | reverse complement strand
CCCCGGGACGCCCCCGTTGCTTAGAACAAAGCGATAGAGTAAAATCTTTCCCCTGCGCTGTGCTTCCCGTTTACATCATGAAGCAGAGGTTCAAACTCCAGTCCGAACACCACTGGCACAAGCTTTGGGCTCTGCTCTCACTGAGAATATTTACTTATTTTAGCATATTTTATTTTAGATGAACTAGAAACAATGTTTAATTTATAAAGTTTTATTTTGAAATGTACGGTAAGTCAATAACAATTGAGCCAATGGTGAAAGTCTTTGCGCGAGGAGAGCCCGCCCCATTTTGGAGGTTCTGCCCACTTTTGGAGTTCACGCCCCATTTTGGAGATCTCCGGTCTGCAGTTATATCTACTTGGATTTTCAGGCGCTGCATAATATCATTGCGCCTGCTGCACCCAAAGCAAAGTTCCTTGATTATTACGCCGGAATGAGAGTATCCTAGCCATATCGGCCTAGAAAATATCGCAACTTTTCATTTGAATGGATTCGAAAACGGTAAAACTCAACTGTTTAACTCTAGGGGAGTTGGAAAATGAGCCTATTTTCAAAAATAGTGGAGTGTTCCTTTAACATGCTGAGGGATTTCTCTCTCTCTCCTCCTTTAGATTTATCCATCCCTGTGCAGCCCTTTAGACACCAAAATCTGGGCTGGGATCTGTATTAATACTTGTGTGAGTGTGGAGACTCTGAGAAGAGCTCTGACTCAGCTGCAGAAGACTCTAGATGAGAAACTCAGTCAAACAGGTAGTTTTACAGATTCTTATTTCACAATTAATGGCTTAGTTAATCAGCAGTTACAGAATGATCAAACTTCATAGCACATATAAAGCATCCACTTTAGGATATCAGTTTTCATAAAGGCAGTTTTTGTTGCAATTGTAAGGTTGTTGCATTCATTTATTATTAAATGAGCACATACACTCATCTAATCACATGCATCAAGCTTCAGAGTATTAGTTCTTCTTTCTGTCAGGCTGCTCAATCCCAAATGCAAGCTAAACATGTTTAAAAGCAAATTCAATTCATAAATGTGTCTGAATGTAAATAAAGTTCTCATTATCTTTTGTTATCATGTATGTCACAGTGTTGAAGAGAATACAGCAGTATGCAGGTACAGTGTTTGATCCTATTCACTCACATACGCTTACAGTACCTTAAAGGAATAGTTCATCCAAAAATGAAAATTTACTCACCCACAAGGCCATCTAAGATGTAGATGAGTTTGTTTTTTCATTGGAACAGATTTGGAGAAATTTAGCAGTACATCACTTGCTCACCAATGGATCCTCTGCAGTGAATGGGTGCCGTCAGAATAAGAGTTCATACAGATGATACAAAACATCACAATAATCCACAAGTAATCCATGTGACTCCAACCCATCAATTTGTTTCAAAAATTGTGATGTTTTTATCAGCTGTTTGGAACCTCATTTTGACGGCACCCATTCACAAGTGATGTAATGCTAAAGTTCTCCAAAACTGTACATTTACATTTGAAAGTTATTTACATCTTGAGTAATTTACATCTTAATAATAAACAGAGTAGCGGTTATGCGTATTTGGCGTGCTGTCCGAGGGGAGGGCTCCGAGCTCGGAATTTAGAGTAACATC
>NW_015631061.1:190765-209831 GCF_001515625.1 Sinocyclocheilus rhinocerous | reverse complement strand
CTCCTGCACCTCTCCTGTTAATTAGGTTAATTATCTGAACATGCTCCTTCCGAACTTTGTTAATAAAACATCATTTAGTAAATTTTCAGCACATTTTCATTTTGGGTGAACTATTCCTTTAAATGATCTGATAAGGGCAGCATTCCAATTTTCCATTATTAGCATTCAGTTATTCAAAATTAAACGTAAAAATATTTCTGCTCTGATGCTGTGATTTAAATTCTCTCTCTCAGTGGATGTGACTCTGGATCCTGACACAGCTCACCCTGAACTGATCCTGTCTGAAGATGGAAAAAAAGTGCGACATGGAAACATAAAGCAATACTGCCCAGACAGTCACAAGAGGTTTGATAAATATATGATTGTCCTGGGAAACGAGGGCTTTTCATCTGGGAGGTTTTATTTTGAGGTGCAGGTTAAGGGAAAGACTCAGTGGAGTTTAGGTGTGGCAAGAGAATCCATTAACAGGAAGGGGACGCTCAACCTGTGTCCTGAAAGTGGTAATTGGACTTTGTGGCAAAGTAACGCAAAAGAGTATAAAGCTTGTGAGTCTTCCCCTGTCTCTCTCACCCTGAATGTGAAGCTTCAGAAGGTGGGTGTGTTTGTGGATTATGAGGAAGGCTTGGTCTCCTTTTATGATGTGGAGTCCAGGTCTCATATCTACTCTTTCACTGGTCAGTCTTTCACTGACAAACTCTATCCACTTTTAAGCCCTTGGACTAATGGTGCAGGTAAAAATTCAGCCCCACTGATCATCTCACCTGTTAATTACAATGAATGACATATGACTAAATATGAAGTACCAGATGAAAATGATTTTTATAATCATGAATCTGAAATGTATATGTACTTTTGTTCAAATAATGAAAGTGTGTACATTCTTAACTGACTGTACAGATCTACATAATACAGTAAATGTAAATGTTCAGCATTTTTGTAATTATTTTATGCATGTTTCGTTAAATATTTGCTCAAGCATTTTCTTTCTTTGCTCTTCTGTCTGTCAAAGTGAAATGATGTGATACTGACCTGTAAACAGTCATTCCTGTGATGCACAATTCTTCTCTTATCACATGAGACAATAATAAAAAATAAAAAAAATTGGTACTTTATCCATGAAATACCTTTTATTTATTTAAACAAGTTTGCATTCAAAATCTGTAACACATATGACCGTAAAACGTATTTACCTAGATAATATTCACAATGAAATGTGTGGACAAGGCTCAAGCACTGTATTGTATCATTTGTATGAGACAGAGGGCAGCAATATCTCTATGAGCTCAATCAATCACTCTTTATTCCGGCGATGATAGTATAATAATTTTCATAATTATTTGAACATAATTTTCAGTTGCTTTTCACATATGTACAGCATCACATATAAACACATGCTTTCATATTTTAGCTACAAATGCAAGTTTAAGAATGTGTCTCTAGTATATCAGGCTCACATTTTAATTTGAGGTCATTTTGCGCTCTAGTCTTGTGCCACTAGATGGCAGCATAGAGTAATATGAGCGGCTTCTTCATGGCATACAACATACACACACACGATACACACTCTTTCATGTTCTGCTGCATGCAACTCTACACCCATTAACGGCAACAGGAGCAATTTAATGAGCTGTGTGCCCTCAAGCATTGACTCATTTATTCAAGAGGCCAGATGCGTGCTTTATTTACTGTGAGAGATTATATTCTTGCACCATCAAATTCAGCTCACAACTTTATGAGTCAAAAAGTCATGACATAGCTGAAGGGTGACTGAAAACTTCATATTTTTAAATTAAAGATTTTAATATATGTTTCATAAATTATATTAGACTATTATTTATCCACAAATGGGTGTCACACATTTGACAAACATAAAAAATTAAAGGATGTCCAATACTATCAAAACAAAAGCACTTTTAAAGCTCATAAATAACTTAACAGTGACGGTCTTGCTCAATAATTCATACATCATAGATTTGATAGGTGTTGTCTTCGTATAAAGTTTCTCACAGCACTGTAGGCCAGTTTGTCTTGGATTAACAAAAAAGCCTAAAAATAATAAACATTACTGAAATGGATACAGAATTATGCTGTTTAGTGTTGCACTCCAACGTTATAATCTCCGGTGTGTGGGTTCTATCAAATGTTGAGAAAAAAAGTTATCACACTTTTAGTGACAATGACATCTTATAAACCAAGTATGAAAACTGCAGTGTTTTCATGTTATTAGATTTTTCATAAAAATTAAATTTGTACCACAGGTGGGGTAAAATGCCCCCCACTATAAAGCAAGTTGCTTTACACATTCACAGAAAAATCAAAGTACAGGCAGTTTTTGCTTAAAATAAAAAATACTATAATCAACAATTTGCCCACTGGGGCGTTTTACCCCACAGACTATGATTGAGAAAAAAATTATGTCATTCTGAAAATAGAATTATATTTTTCTTAAATAACACATACTCACTACAGGCCATACTGTTCTCATATCATATATAACTGTGATGTTCTACAAAACAACACGCTTTAAAACACTTTTTTTCTTACTGCTGAAAATTAGATAATTTATGAAATTAATTTTCTCTCAGGTACATCACCAGTGTAAGTTTCATGGTGAAAACCTATACATCACTCTTGTCAACGTAGTCCATAGTTACAACAATAATAATAATAATAATCTTGATTTTATCTTGTGATTATTTTGGGAAAAACACTAACCCTAGAAGACCCAAATATAGAAAAAAGCCTGTGAAAAAATTATTTCACCTTTTAAATGTTGTTTTAGGAGGCCTCTAATACAGAAATATATGTGTTTTTACATTTTTGACATTTTAGTCAGTTTTTAGTGAAATGTTGTAATATTGCAATGTTGGGCTCTTTGGGTAGCAGAATTTCAGTGATTTTACTCACTGTCTGAACAAATGTAGAGAACATCTAAAGGTTCATTTGCTGGATGAAATGCTTCTGTAACCCCATTACAATATATGTATACACACTAATAATCACACAATAATGATAAAATAAGTCATATTTTTATGAAAAAATAAAAAAATGTATTATAAAAATATGTTCTGATTATATTTACAAAACCTGATGAACTGGATGAAAGCTTTAAAATATTCTTCATGACTTGACTTTAAAACTTTCTTCTCTTGTATCACAGTCCATCTCAAAGTCACTGTTCTCATTTTGGACAGCATCAGTGATATATCATACACATATGATGAGACGGTCTTTCTTGGCTGGTGGCATTCTGAAATGGAAAAAAGCAATGATTATTTTCCAGGCTAAAAATATCAGTGCAAATTGATCCCAAACATACTTACACATTTTAAAGAATTCACCCATTCACAGAATTCACACAATACTATCTGATAGCTTATTGTGCCCTTTACTTATCATGCTAATAGCACTTATACCCCCCACATTCCACTATAAAGCAAGTTGCTTTACACATTCACAGAAAAATCAAAGTACAGGCAGTTTTTGCTTAAAATAAAAAATACTATAATCAACAATTTGCCCACTGGGGCGTTTTACCCCACAGACTATGATTGAGAAAAAAATTATGTCATTCTGAAAATAGAATTATATTTTTCTTAAATAACACATACTCACTACAGGCCATACTGTTCTCATATCATATATAACTGTGATGTTCTACAAAACAACACGCTTTAAAACACTTTTTTTCTTACTGCTGAAAATTAGATAATTTATGAAATTAATTTTCTCTCAGGTACATCACCAGTGTAAGTTTCATGGTGAAAACCTATACATCACTCTTGTCAACGTAGTCCATAGTTACAACAATAATAATAATAATAATCTTGATTTTATCTTGTGATTATTTTGGGAAAAACACTAACCCTAGAAGACCCAAATATAGAAAAAAGCCTGTGAAAAAATTATTTCACCTTTTAAATGTTGTTTTAGGAGGCCTCTAATACAGAAATATATGTGTTTTTACATTTTTGACATTTTAGTCAGTTTTTAGTGAAATGTTGTAATATTGCAACGTTGGGCTCTTTGGGTTGCAGAATTTCAGTGATTTTACTTCACTGTCTGAACAAATGTAGAGAACATCTAAAGGTTCATTTGCAGGGTGAAATGCTTCTGTAACCCCATTACAATAGTCTATATGTATACACACTAATAATCACACAATAATGATAAATTATCTCATATTTTTATGAAAAATAAACATTTATTATAAAAAAAATATATGTTTTGATTATATTTACAAAACCTGATGAACTGAATGAAAGCTTTAAAATATTCTTCATGACTTGACTTTAAAACTTTCTTCTCTTGTATCACAGTCCATCTCAAAGTCACTGTTCTCATTTTGGACAGCATCAGTGATATATCATACACATATGATGAGACGGTCTTTCTTGGCTGGTGACATTCTGAAATGGAAAAAAACAATGATTATTTTCCAGGCTAAAAATATCAGTGCAAATTGATCCCAAACATACTTACACATTTTAAAGAATTCACCCATTCACAGAATTCACACAATACTGTCTGATAGCTTATTGTGCCCTTTACTTATCATACTAATAGAACTTATACCCCCCACATTCCACAACATTATCACCTGTCCCTCATGCAGCAAGCAGATATTTGGGCAAACAAGCAAAGGACCAAGTACATTTTATAAATGATAAGATACAGATAGTTTAAAATATTTTTACACAAATACTTCGAAATTATTGAAGAAATAATGTATTCTTCAACTTGAACTTATCAATTAATAATCTTGATTGAATCTCAAAATTGTAACAAAAAAGACATTTAAAACTTGTGAATGATCAAAAACGGCATGTTTCTATTAGTATGGAACAGGTGAGAAGTACAGTTCATCCATGTAATGTGCAAGGTGCACAGGCAAATTTTTCTACCCCTTTAACCCAACATTGCAAAATTACAACACTAACATAACAAGCTCAAAAACTAAAATGATCAATGCATTCAACAATACCTTAATATCTACATGATCTACACATATTAATAATCACAGAAAAAAAAATATTTTAGGCATTTTACTTACTTGAATGTAGATTTATCCAGTCCAGTAAAACAAGATGGTGTGCTTCAAGGGAAGTTTGCAGGTTGTGTGAGTTTATGGCCAGGTAAATAGGCCTATTTTTAAACTCTAGCATCCAATAGCATTGCAAGGCTGAAGAATATGACCTATTAGTTGTGTAAATGTGGTCTTAGAGAAAAAAAAAAAAACGAGCAGATTTATTTTAGTCAAGCTAAAACCTTACAGGGCTAAATAGCACAGTGACCTTATTTTTGGCAGAATATAGGAAAAGCCCTTAATAAACAGCTAGAGGAACATGACCCTACTGTCATTATGTTTCACTTTATTATAGATTTGCATATCATAAATAGGCCTATATCACAAAAAGTCTATATTTTTCTGTCAAATGAATAAAAATAATATTCGCACAACTAATATAATTTGCACAACTAATAACTAGCGAATAAGCCTTAATAAAAACAGGTAAAATAGACTATTTTCAACTGACAGGGATTTGGGTTAAAAGCGTCTGGTCATCTGTCAAACTGCGCAGGTGAGCCGCCGCCGCCGCCGCCTCCGCCGCTGGACCCGCCCAGGTGAGTCGCTGCCAATAAGAACTCAAACTCAGTCTGCACACATTTCCTGCGACTTACATACACAGGAGCCAGTAGGGGCTCCCCGTTTAGTCGCTCTCAAAATGAAACACGAGGGGAACTGAGCAAACGCTTCATCGTTTTCGGAGATTTACAACGGACTGAAAACTGGAAGGTTGTGACTCGATAAGTTTATACCTGTAGAGCAGCGCAGGTAAGCATCACGATAAACGGCACGGCGGCAAAATTATGATATTGATCATAACAAGGTTAATTTAAATAATAAATAACGATATAAAACAGTGTTTTAGAGAGGTAGCGGCCGCGCGTATCGCCTCACTTCTCTATGTATAAATCATCATCCGCAGTCCGTCTGTAGCGGAAGATGCCGCCGTGCATCATTTACACTAGTCCAACTTCACTAAAACATGTTCACCGCAAAAGCAGATAGTGATGTTCAGAGGATTTAAACGTAACTGTTGTTGATATCGATTCTCATTTCTTATTTGAAACAGGAATGTGATACGCTACTGAAAGTGAGGCCAGACATCAGTATGAAGGAAGCTACGCACGAGACCTGAAGATCGGTCGCGCGCGGATCGGGGATTACGTGTATATAGCCCTTCTTAACTTGATCGAAAGGCGGACCCGCTCTTTTTTTCTTGTCAAACAATTACAGAGACCTTGAAACTGCAGTGTTGCGTGAGCGCCAGAGATATGTAAACGCTCGTGGTGGAATTTAGAGCGCGCGTGATAATGTCATCCGGGAACATCGTTGTGGACCAGGATGACTTGGATCCGGAGGCTTCGGATTCTCTTTTGCACGGGATTCACGGAGCGCACCGGCCCAGGCCGTCCTCTTACCGGGCGCTGCGCAGCGCCGTGTCCAGCCTGGCGCGAATAGATGACTTTATCTGCGAGAAGATCGGCTCAGGTTTCTTCTCAGAGGTGTTCAAGGTAAATGTCATTTCTATCATGCTGTTTGTTTGTGTTTTTACACACTGCACGTGCTGCATTTACAGCACGATGTGTATGAAGAGGAACACTGCATGTTAACAAATGCGTAATTCTGTTTGTTGAGTTTGTTGAGTCATTTCTGTTATGCTGTCATATATTTCATAGAGAACTAAATATATCGAATAAAACACTGATTTATAGGATTGAAGTCGTTAGTTTGTTCACATAGTTTTAAAAGAGTAAAGTTTGAAACACTAACTATTTTAATTTAAGCAGATATCATTTTTGCCTTTTCACTTTCCACCCTCTTAAATCATAATGCATTTGTTTTATTAATGGGGTTGCCTCTCTTTACTTTAATATCTTTAAAATCTACAATTACCAAAATCTGAATTAGGCTATATTATCAAAAGGTGATTAAAAATATCTAAACTCATTTTACTGATGCCCTTAGGCTAACCTAATCCCTCAGTGAGCAATGACTAAGTTCCTGTCTTTATTTCCATTCTGTTACATCCCGTCCTGTTCATTTTCTTGGCATTTGTAAATTGTTTTGCTTCAAGTGCCTAAGCCTGAGCAGAGCACATTTCTGATATGCACCTGTATATAAATATTTTATTATATGAACATAACAGAGCTCAAAAAAGTACTACATAACAAAAATAATCCTCTTATCGACTTTGTATATGATATGATTCTATTACTGACTTTGGACAACTAACCATCTTTTCCCTTTAAGCTGACTTGATTGTGTGTCATAATATGCCTCCAGGTTTTGTAGCTCTGCAGATTTGTGATCTGTTTTACACTCTCAAAATGATTGATTGGACATACCATCAATTTATGAACCTCTTTGCAAAATTATAATGATAGCAGCAGTCATTCTGGCTCTTCCCTTCCTGTTAGAGAAAAGGGGTCGTGACCTGTGTAAGGACAGTAGGTCTGTGTTGGTGTGAAAGTGGATACCCGTTGACAAGGTGCGCAGGTGTGCTGGAAACTCTACTCCTGTGTTTGTGTGCGTGCATATGAGACCGAGACTGACAGAGAGAGAAGAGACCTAATTAGCCATCCCTCATAGTTCACCCTGTCACCCAATTTACTGACCAGGCACCAAATACGTTGATGACTTTCTGCCGGTTATTGCCCGCAAAAATGTCACTGCTGATCTGGTCAATATATATGCAAATGTGCGGTAGCTGCTATTTGTTTCTGTTTGTAGTGCAAGGGTTATGAAATATGTAAATATGACATTTATAATTATGTGCAACCCATTTAATAGTCCACAGTTGTGAGGGTATTTTTTGTTAGTTTTTAATAGGTTCTTTTCGTTAATGGCCTACAACAATACTATTGAGCAATCTCTATGCTTGTCATGACAGATCCTTCAGGTGCTGTTTTTAATTTTTAAAGACTGTGCAGTCTGTCAACAGTAAGGACTTTCACTTGACTGAAAAAAGTTTCTGTTCGTTCTCTTCTAATTGGTTAGTCAGAAAAACCTCTTTCCTCCGTCTGTTCAGATAATGGCTTGGTTGATATTTCATCAGATCTGGAGTGGAAAAAAAACATTACTCTGCCATTACGTTCTTCTGGTAGCTACTTCAGTTCTCTCCCTTTTTCTGCTTATCTTGATAAAATCAGAACAAGTGATGAAAGACAAGGGAATGATGCTCACCTCATCGTGGTATCAGCAGGATTGCTCCTTTTAAGCCGTGCCAAAACAAAGTTGCTATTTATGTGAGATTCTTCTACAAGAATCTGATGGAGGTGGACAGCCAGAATTAAGTCTTAAAGGGTTACTCCACCCCAAAATGAAAATTATTTTGTCATTAATTACTCACCCTCATGTCGTTTCAAACCCGCAAGACCTCCATTAATCTTCGGAACACAAATTAAGGTATTTTTGATGCTACGAGAATACTGTTTTTGCGCAAAGAAAACAAAAATAACGACTTTATTCAACAATTCGTCTCCTCCACATCACCGTAGCGCCATTTTGGAGAGTATCCACTGAACGCAAACAGCTTATGTTTTCGTTCAAATCAAAGCGTAAGTACAATGTAGAAAACGTATCCGTGTGAATAAAGTCGTTATTTTTGTTTTCTTTGCATTAGCATTTAGCTTCGTAAAATTACCGTTGAATTATTTGAATTACGGTTGAATTATTGGATTATTTTACCGATCTCCTTGCTACGTTTCTGGACGTTGATCGCGATACTTACATTGCTGTCTCTGGGAGGGTCAGAGAGCTCTCAGAATGCATCAAAAATATCTTAATTTGTGTTCCGAAGATGAACGAAGGTCTTACGGGTTTGAAACAACACGAGGGTAAGTAATTAATGACAGAATTTTAATTTTGGGGTGGAGCAACCCTTTAAAGGTATTTTTATTTTTATTTTTTTCTCTCTGTACCTTTTTAACTCAGAAATAGAATCATGCAGCATGGTTATACTGTACAGTGGCCCCAAAAAGTATTTGGACACTTAATCTGCTTTTAAAAATGCATGAAAGTCATTGCATTAGATAACAAAATATCAAACCAAGTGCCATTTGTTTCAAAGAACGATATACATGGCAAAATATTTCAAGTTTGCAAATAATAAAACATTTACATTTATGCAGTTTATAGACACTATCCAAAGCAACTTATAGTTTATTCAAGGTAAACATTGTATCCAGTGTTGGGGAAAGTTACTTTTAAAGTAATGCATTACAATATTGCGTTACTCCATGAAAAGTAACTAATTGGGTTACTTGGTTTAGTTACTTTTTATTGAAAGTAATGCACTGCATTTTATTTTGTGCTACTTTTTATCACCTGAGCTGGGCTTGCTTTATTTATTTTTAATAATAAAAATCCCAAAAGTTATATTTTTTGGCAACCGTAAAGGCCCTTTCACACCAAAAGTGAATTTAATAAGCCTCAGCCTGGAGGAAGTGCATCTGCCTGTGTACCTCGCTCCCAATGGGGACAGGAGAGGTGTCAGTGAATAAATGGGAAAAAATAATAACTTGTATTACTTATTTGAAAAAGCAACTATAGCATCATTTGTTTTCACATTACACTTGGTGGTGTTAAGCAGCCAGACACTTTTGGGGCCTCTGTAGATGATATACATTTCTTATCTAATGAATGACAATGTGGAGTTCTTAATGGAGATGTAGGTTCTATTTTTATTAGCTGTACATTTGAGCTTTGTGTTAAGGTCACTGTATCGAGTGTGCTCCTTGAAGTCCGAGTTTGTTCCTGAAATACAGTAATGAGTGGTGACTGCACGCTGATCTGCGTTTGACAAAGGGGTGATGAGGTAACGCATCTTGGGTTCCGCAATTAGAAAAGACGCTCATCGGTGGGATCTGGTTCCCTCCTTGGTGTCACGCGTTTTAAAAATGGGCTCACTTCCATTAAATATAGATATGAGGAGTGTGGTTGAAAGTACTCGCTGTACATTGTGGTCCTCCTGTCGGTGTAGTTTGAGTGGGAGGGGATTCGAGAGCTGATCGTTAAAGATGGGTTGTGATTGGTTTGAAAGTTTGAGGTTGTAAACAATTTGCAAGCTAGTTTTGACATGATTTCGAAAGCCTGGATTTACAACACAAAGTCTCCTTTAGTGCTTCCCTTTTGCGTTCTCTCTCTCTCCCTCTCTGTCTTTCTATTCTTGTTTTACTAGTCAGGGCATGCATGAATGTCAAGCTCCATTGCTGCCACAGAGCTCCTGCGCATGTTTGTTTGAGTTTGCGTACGTTTTAAATATGAGTGCAGTCTGAACAATTTGAAGTCTGCTTGTAAATACATTTTGATGCATTTTGCAGGTGTGTGTTTGTGATATGGCAACACGGCGGTTAAAGATTTCTTCTGGAAGGTTCTAGGTTTAGAAGCTTAGCTCTTGTATTGCCATTGTAACTTTGATTGTCATTGCAAGAAATGTTTTACTTTGAATAAAAAGTTTACAATATATGCACATTATAGGTTGCACAGTATATCTGTACCATATCAGTTATTAGCCAATATTAGAGATTATGTATTGATTAGACCCTAGAATATTTAAGTAATATATTGGATGTTCCATTGCTCATTTCCCATTAGATTAACCAAGGAAAAGGTAAAAAGTAAATCTTTTAAAACGACATTAAACAAAATGTCATTTTAATTTTTAGCAGATCTCAAAATGAATATAAATTTTGGTTACACTATTTTAAGATGTCCTTGTTACATTTAAGTACTGAGTAATATTAAGTAAATACAGTACATGTACTTACTATATGGTTAGGGTTGGGAATATAAGGAATAATTATACATAATTAATAATTTTAATAGTGAGTACATGTAACATGTATAACAAGGACACCTTAAAATATTGTTACCTAAATTTTTCATACACTAGCCTACATTAATGTGATTCATCTATAGCATTGTAAGTGTTGTTCTTAGTGTTTCATTTGAAATTTATTTAGACAACACAATATAGTGTTTCATTTGAAATTGATTTAGACAACACAATATATAATTTTTATATCTGCTATTTGTCATAACATAAAGAATACTGGCTTATAAATATTGGACAGAATTTTAATATCAGTGCATCCCTATTAAAAAATAACAGAGCTAAACTGGGTGTAAATGCTAGTATATGAACGTTATTTTATTTGAACGTTATACAAACATACATGGTGTGTGGTATGAATGTAAAACAAAGTGCAGGATCACGGTAAGAATCATTTTATAAAAGATGTAAGCTGTAAAGAAGAAAAATGTTTTGTGTGTCTGATAATGTTTTAGGGCCTGTTAAGTGCTCTATGGGCCGTCTCACTGGCAGTGTGCTGTAGTGTGAGAGTGGGTGCTAATGATGCTCCGGTAAGTGCTGTCTTAGACCACCTGTCTAAATGGCAATATGAGAAGTATGATGATAGAAATCAGATTCATCACATACACGCTCATCCAGACTCCTACACCTCTGTTTTTCATAAACTCAACAGCATACTGAGCAAGCTCAATGCTCATTCAGCTACTGTTTGCCTTGTTTGTTAGTGTGTGCACTGTGCAGTGCAATGCTCTGGCACATTGTGCAGTGACAATTTTGTGGGCAACCCCAGTTTAAATCCAGCTTGTGCCATTTTTTTCGCAAACCAACACGCACCTCTTCTCCCTATCAAAAACAAATGCTGTACAGATCATTTATATGCAGGCTGCGCACCCATTGTTTGCTTGTTTAAAAAATTAGATTGATTGGATGCTGCTTTCAGCTACCAGGTGTACAGTAACCTCAGCTCCATTTTACGTGTTTTACCATATTAAAGAAAATGGTTTACCCAAAAAATGGAAATTTGCTGTAACTGTACTCACCCCAGTAGATGAGGTATTTTTTCATCATCTGAACAGATTTGGAGAAATGTAGCATTAGATTACTTATTTATCAATAACTCTATATCACTCTGCAGTGAATGGGTGCCATCAGAATGAGAGTCTGATAAAAACATCACAGTAAAATCCACAAGTATAAACCACAAGACTCCAGTCCATCAATTAGTTTCTTGTGAAGTGGAAAAACTGCGTGTTTGTAAAACAAATCCATCAAGACATTTTCAGCTTTAACCGTTACTTCCAGCTAATATCCTCTCTAGTCCTCTATCCATAATATTCATTCATCTCGGCTGAATCAGGAGAGAAATATGCACGGATCAAGCACTATTTGCAAGCGAAAACAGTCCACAACAGTTCTAAATAAATATGTCAGTGGATTTTGAAATGAGAGAATAACAGGGGATGGACTTTTTCAGCGATGGAAGCATTATGGATTATAAACTTTTTGGCCAGAAGAGATGGTATAAAGTTAACACTCCTTAATGGATTTGTTTCTTACAAACATGCAGCTTTTTGCTTGGCTTCTTAATTGACAGACTGGAGACATGTGAAATTACTTGTGGATTATTGTGATATTTTTATCAGCTGTTTGAACTCTCATTCTGACGGCACCCATTCACTGCAGAGGATCCATTGATGAATAATGATTTAATGCTAGATGTCTCCAAACAGTCTCCAAATGAAGAAACAAATTCATCTACATCTTGAATGTTCAGTACGTAAGTTAATTGTCAGCAAATTTTAATTTTTGGGTGAACTATTCCTTTAATCCGTTCTGTATATGGCTGCATAGTGAATTTAATTTCAGCTACTTAAGTGTCGATTACAGCTTTCCATATAAGTGAATCAACACCATGAAATATGAAAGCACACAGATGTATACCATGTATGCCTGCTTATTATATAAAACAAGACTTTCTCTCAGTTGCCTAAAGGACAAATTCTCACTGCACAGATATTTTTATCCCAGGATGCCGAAATAATAATAATGTGTGTTTAGGGCGTCTTCTGTATCCATCCCTGAGAATGCATTGCACCTCAGCACTGTTTACCTTTGATAAAAGGAGTGCACACACACACACACCTTCAGATGTGTGAGCAATCGTACACTCTCCCTCACTCAAGCTGCAGGGCTGAGTTATATCAGATAATTTATGGATTTTAAAGTTTCCTGCTATTGATCTTCATGAGACTCACAAAAGCAGATAATAGTGCTCATTGTTATCATGATATCTTAGCTTGCACGCTTTGGCACTGCAGGCAAGATCAGCCAGCCAGACAGCACGGCACAGGTTTGGGTGTCATCAATCAGGGATGGGTTTCTGCCTTTGCTTGATAACATTGTCATATTGCTTTTGTATAGACAATCAAAGATGAAGAATACTCTTGAAGCTTGGATGCAGATAGTTTCACTCGTTTAGGGAAATTCTTGCTCTGGGTTATTTAATTTTGTGTGTGTTTGTGTGTGGAAATATCTCTTGTCATCAAGGGAACATGTTCAGACAACATTAGAGTTGGTCAACAGCATACCGTTTTAATTTATAGTGATGAAATGAAACACACTTTATAATTTCTGCTTCATAAATCATTTTATGTAGTTGCTATGTACCAAAATATTATGGTTCTCAGTTCAACTGTTTGTTGAAAGCGTATACGTGTTATTGGGGCAGCTACTGAGTCCAGATATGGACCAGACGGCTTGAGTGGGCAAACCTCCAGCTTGATACCAGGCAGAGTGTTGTGGGTCTGTTTCATATTTCCTGTGAGATGTGCCCTGATGAGCCACTCAAACAAATGAAAGATAATGAAATATATGAACATGGTTATAAGCACCAAAGCATCTCGTGATGTTACATAATTTTAGCCTTTGATCCTTGATCATTTGCACAAAGGAGTTCACACGTTCAGTACCACAAATTTGCCTATATTTGATTAGTGACGTACAAATAGTACAGAATCGTAAATCAGTTTTTAAATGTTTCATGTAACTAACTTTGTTTTGAAAATTTCAACTTAAACTTGAAACACTCCACTGTGTTTCCTCCCGAGTACAGATAATGTCTCCTGCAGCCAGGGACTTTGAAGTTTGAAATGAATCGGAAGGCTGTATGTGTGTGTGTGTGTGTGTGTGTGTGAGGGAGAAAAGGGCCAGAGATCTCTGTCCAGCTGGCCCAGACATGAATAGAGCTCTAAAGTGTCTGTCTGTGACAAGTATTTTCTCTTTCTCTTTCTCTGAAGGTGCAGCATCGTACCACGGGGCAGGTGATGGCTCTGAAGATGAACACCATGGCCAGTAACAAAGCCAACATGCTGAAGGAGGTACAGCTGATGAACCGCCTCAGACATCCCAACATACTCAGGTCTGCATTGCACACACCCTCTGACAGTAGAGCTGGTCAACACTGAATATTAACTAGTGGTTGACCAATATATCGCCAAGGCCGATATATCGGCCGATATTTGACATTTTTCAAATATCGGCATCGGCATCGGCCGATAAGTTTTGATGTTTGGCCGATGCATTTGAGGCGGGACTTTTATTTTGATGGCGCTGAGAACGGCAGCGCCTGAGCACATTCGAGGCGGGACTTTTATTTTGACGGCGCTGAGAACGGCAGCGCCTGAGCACAGAGTGCTCACATTCTCCCTCTTGTTCGCTGTTGTCGTTAACAGTTCTGTCTAATACGGATAGAAGTCTGTCTAATAATAGAACCATAGGCGGAGGGTAAACCAACTCCAGGGTAAGGCTAAAAGCAGCCAAATGTATTAAACGTAATAAACCCGTCTTTTTTAGCAAGAACCAGACATGGGTGTCATGTAGGCTAAAAAACTAAATGTTTAATGGGACTGAATTTGTATTTAACGTGATTACAATTTAATAAAAATTTTAGAAATTGATAATTATATAACGTTTCCTTTTTACGGTTTTAAAACGGCGAATAAATTATATATAAAAAGTGAAATTATCACTAACATTGATCAAACCCTAAAATGAAATACGGTGCAACATGAGCAGATCTTAATTTAATGCCGCAATCGACACGGTCTATTCATAATCACTTTGTTAGCAACAGACATAATAGATTTAATTTATTTGTGCAAGGGCATTTTTGTCCAATTTAGTGGCATTTTTGCCCCAAGTCCCCGTGGCCAGGGGAATGCTAAGCCTTCCCCAGCCTTACACACGCTGCGCCTATGGATAGAACTGTTAAACAAAGGAATTAAAATGTACGCAAATACGCATTTATATCATTTAAACAAATCTTTGAATGAATAATGAACATTTAATTTCACAAACCTTGCAAACTTAGTCGAATCCAGCTGTGAGATCTTGTGAAGTGTGCATTTGTATCCTGCATGATCGCGTGTTCCCTGCGTGATTTTTACTTTTTTATTGCTGAAAATCATCCAGTATCCTTGTTATGTTTTAGCATAAATATATCAAAATCCATAAAAACAAAACTGATTAAAATAGTTCTCATATAAATATTTTAGAATAGAGTTTATCTCATTCTTTTCCACTGGCCAAATAATATTTCAATTGTTTTAAACAATTCAAATCAAATTTAATTTATGCAGTTTTGCTGATAAGGTGAACATCTTTTAGCTATTTTTAGCCTATATTTATTGCAGTGTAAATAGAATCGTCTGACTCGGTGCGTCACTGACAAAGTAGCCTATTTTAAAAAGAAAACATGCAAATTACCATTTTCTTCAAGTTGTATCCTTCAAATACAGTGGTATTTTTCATAATGTTGTGGCGATGCCTTCACACGGCATCAACACCTCCATGCAGCTGTGGTTGTACAGTAAGCTATTATCATTGGACCTATTCAAACCGGACAATGGTCCGTTTGACCACTGAATCCAGCAGTGTCTGCCATAATATCGAAGTAAGTGCGCATCATTGATCATTGTTCTCAATAAAATATTTTCTCATAACATGAGATCTGCAGTTTAGTTTAAAGATGAATTATTGTGCTCCTATAGCATTCCTCACTGTCATTAAAACGGCATGCTACAGGAAAAGTGATCAAGCGCATCCACTAAATGTGTCTAAATTCATATAATTTTTGTTGAACTTCTGCGTAATGACTTTATGTAATTTCTGTGCTTATCTCCATTAATGAGAGTGGAATATTTAATGTAAATGTGTATATCGAAATGAAAACAGATTTTAAAATCATTGTTTACTTCATTACTTTTCTCACTCCAGGAAAAAGAGTGCGTACGTATGGTCTAGAATGTCCGTGCGGTGCGTACATATTTACGCCAAGTTTATTTTTAATAAACCCCGATATGTGCGTGGAAAATTGCGTACGCAATTAGATTTCTATGCCCATTTTGTGCGTACGCAACGTTTATTAATGAGACCCCGGTAAGGTTACAGTGTTTACTTCCTTTTTAATTAGATTTTTATTAAATATTTATTTATTTGTGAAAAATACTTTGTCATCAAGGTATAAGTATGTTTATTTTACACCATTTATTTTTTAAATCCATTTTCAAATGATTTAAAATTTCTTGAATATTAATTAAAATAAAATTATATCGGCCAATCGGCCATCCTGCTTTCCAAGATATGTGCATCGGCTGTCAAAAAACACATATCGGTCGACCACTAATATTAACCATATATGTGCAGTGGTGATGTTGCCAAAATAGAAAATTAAAAGTATTTTAGAGTATGTCGTTTGTATGTCACTAGAAATTATATTTTTATAAAAATATATTATATTAATTACTATAATTCTTACGTTTAGGTTATGAGGCAAAATACAATTGCAGAATAGTTTTTTTAAATAAAGTATGTAATAATTAAAAGTGCTGTAATCGGTTTTAGCCATTTTGATACCTTTAGTCAGACTTGGCCACTGAGTTGCTGCAAGCACAATCAGTATACCAGAACTACAGTCTGATGCCATCTATACCACTGTACCAACTCAGTGCATGGGCTGTGAGGGTTAGCTGGGAAATAATATCACCAGTCCCTGGTCTGATGGCTCTTCCCTCTCTTGTGTACTAACACAGCCTACAGCCAGGAGAGTTTCCAACTAGATGTTTATTTTTATGAATTTCCAAGTGTTCATTTGAATAATTCATGAATTTATTTCTAAATTCACGTTTAGAAGTTTGTATCCATTTTTGCCTCAGGAATGGAAAGAATGTTTTGTTTTGTTTTAAGTCCAGCTTACCTAGAGGACAAAGTCTGTGCTGTTGGGCAATAAACAGTGCATTGTATGAGAACATGAATATTGATGTCACAGGATGGCGGCTTTTGTCTTGCCTCCATAACTGCAGCCACTGTTTATGTAGAGTAAAATATTTAATTGGAAGCTGGGGAGTAGAGGATGGAGCAACACATTATTACCCATGAAATACAAATCTATTTATCTTAAACAAATCCCCATATGAATACGGGGGTGTGTTTGTTTGCATGTGCCAGGGAAAGAAGTCTAGGTCTTTTGTCTGCTTAACCTGCACCAGCTTGTGTGGTCTCGTGTTTGAATTAAGTGTGTGTGTGTGTGTCTGTGTGTGTAAGAGAGCGAGAGTGTGTGTTTTTCATGCATGCTTAAGATTGCCTTCAAAATACAGGTGTTCCAGCTCACATTCTTGAAATGGGTCACTCTTGAAGGAACTTGTTAGCACCTTCTCCTGTTTTTTGTTTTTCCAGCACCCTTTACTCTTTCTCTGTGTGTGTCCCTTTAGGTTTGTGGGAGTGTGTGTACATGAGGGACATCTTCATGCTTTGACCGAGGTAAGAAAATGAGAGTGCTGATAACGCATTAAAAACAACAACACGATGTTTGGATAAAATTTATTTTATTTATACTTTTCAAGACTGAATGGTGTATATACTACTGTTCAAAAGTTTGGAGTCGGTATGATATTTTTAAAAAGTTTTTAAAGGTTTATGTTCACCAAGGCTGCATTTATTTGATCAAAAGTACATTGAAAAATGGTAATAATTTGGAATATTATTTTACTTTTAAAAGATTTCTATTTTAAAATATTTAAATATGTATTTTATTCCTTTGGGAATTTTCAGCAACCATTATTCCAGTTTTCAGTGTTACAAGACCCTTCAGAAATTATATTAATATGCTGATTTGGTTCTCAAGAAACATTTTTTATTACTATCAATGATGGAAGCAGTTGTTCTACTTAATATTTTTAAGGAAACCATGATTTTTGTTCAGGATTCTTTGATTAATAGATACTTCAAAGGAACTTAATTTATTTTAATTAGAAATCTTTTGTAACATTATAAATGTCATTATAAATTACTGCCACCTTTTGATCAGTTAGTGCAGGGGTAGGCAAGTTCGGTCCTAGAGAGCCGCAAGTCCTGCAGAGTTCAGCTCCAACCCTGAAAAAAAAACTCACCTGCCTATAGCCTTAGTAATCCTGAAGACATTGATTAGCTTGTTCAGGTGTGTTTGATTAGGGTTGGAGCTGAACTCTGAAGGACTGCGGCTCTCTAGGACCGAACTTGCCTACCCCTGAGTTAGTGCATCTTTGCTGAACAGATATATTAATTTCTTCAAAACTTAATCTTCTTAATCCCAAATGTTTCAACAGTTGTTTATCTTTATTTATAGGTAGCATTTCTTTTGCTTTATGTACTACCTATTTTTTTCACTAAGCTCAATGCAGAGCATTCTGGAATTGCCTTTCATGCAATGGATATATGTGATGCAGCCTTCAAATTTGGTTAAAGGGGTCCTATTATGCTTTTTTACTTTTCTGCAGAATTTACACTTCAATTATGAGACTACAGTGTTTCCCATACATTGAGTGCGGGTCTTTTTATATCACTGTATTTCTGAAGGAAACCGACTGTCTATACAATGCACTTATCTGTACATAGTAAATGCAGTTATTTTTAAGCGGTTGTTGACATCCTATCTAAAACGTGATTTAGCCAAAAAAAACAACCACAACAATAACGTTACCACTCTAATATGTCTTGCAAAATCCGTGCGTGCAAAGGTTCTGCGCGATCCTCTTGTTCAATATTCTCTGGGTCTGAATCCGTCTCAAATTGATATGGCAATATTGACGCCATCGTCAAACGCAGTTTAGCAGACTAAAAGCAGACGGAACTTGCTGCTTTGGCAAGGGGCG
>NW_015631061.1:168947-190148 GCF_001515625.1 Sinocyclocheilus rhinocerous | reverse complement strand
GTTTTTCGGAAGGCGGGCCTTCATCAAACCCGGAACTAATCGAGCCGTTTGTGACAGGCTGGGGAGAAAGGTATTGTAATAATGTAAATTATGTAAAAAAATAATGCGTTTTTCGAACCACCAAGCATGAGAGCATGTTCTAGTACACCCCCTAAACAAATTCAAGACATTGTAAAAGAGCTTAATAGGACCCCTTTAAAGCAAGACCCTGTGGAACAGCTTTGTTCTCCATTCTATACTAGTTTAATGTGCAGAGACAATTATCAGATAAGAGTCATTCATGGGTTGACATGTGAGGTATAACATGTAAACAATTTTCAAACTTCTCATACTTTACCTTTAACATCAGGTGGTTTTATAGAAGGTGCCCACAATGTTTGACCTCTGTGTGTGTTGTAGTACATTAATGGCGGTAACCTGGAGCAGCTGTTGAACAGTGACGTGTTCCTGTCCTGGTCTGAGAGAATAAACCTCAGTCTTGATATTGCCAGAGGACTGGAATACCTACACAGCAAGGGCATATTTCACAGAGACCTTACGTCAAAGGTACACACACTAGAAGGGCCTTTATTACAGAGACTTTGTGTCAAAGGTACACATGTGTATTCCAGACACTTCACGCTGGATTTGTACTGTACGCCACAAATGTTTCTGTAAAACAATAAATACAAATACACAATAAGGGCACACATCTGAATGTGTTTTTGTTCATCTGAATCTGAATGTGTTTGTTTTGTAGAACTGTCTGGTACGCTGGGAGAACAGGCAGTGCAGTGCCGTGGTGGGGGACTTTGGCCTGGCAGAGAAAATTCCTGATCACAGGTCAGTAAAATGCATCGTCATAACTCAAGAGATAAGATTTTACATACTGCACTCTTTCAGAGAGAGAAAGCGAGATGGAAGCAGTCAAGTATTGATTGATGAGCCTCCATTTTTTTTATAAAGCACTTGTATCTATAGCTGGAGAGTAAATGATTAAGAGCATGTGATGTAGTCAGCACATCTTTATCCTAGTGCAGTCTCCGCACATCCAGCCCAGTCATGTCCTGCTGTTGTTTCAGTACATGTGTAAATGAAAAGGATGTTAAATACCTCAGATATGCTTGAGTTATGATCTTGACATTTACCCTTAATAGCTCAAGTATCTGTTCACATGATATGAAGCTTGTACTGTTGCACTGCAGGCATTTGCACATGCTGTTAATGTAGACGCATGGCTAGAAAAACAATGGGGAAAAAATCACACTGTTGCTCCTGAAAAAAAAAAAAAACACTTTTAATTTCACTGCATGTACACTACCAGTCAATGGTTTTTGAACAGTAAGACTTTTAATGTTTTTTTTTTATTTTTTTTTTAAGAATTCTCGTCTGCTCACCAAGCCTGCATTTATTTGATCCAAAATACAACAAAAGCAGTAATACTGTGAAATATTTGTACTATTTAAAATAACTGCTTTCTATTTGAATATATTTAAAAATGTAATTTATTCCTGTGATCAAAGCTAAATTATCAGCATCATTACTTTGAAATCACACAAATAATTTACATTTTAAAATATATTCATAAGTTATTTAAAATAGTAATATTTCAAAATGTTACTGTTTTTGCTGTACTTTGGATCAAATAAATGCAGGCTTGGTGAGCAGAAGAGACTTCTTAAAAAAAAAAAAAACATTAAAAATCTTACTGTTCAAAAACGTTTGACTGGTGTTGTATGATGTTTAAAGTAAATGCTGTTCATAAGATTAAAAGCATACAATACAATACATCTAAACCAAACTGAGGTGTCACATAACATGACAGTCCAACACATAAGGTTTTAAAACTCATAACTATGATGGACACTAGGTTTTTATTGTATTTGTTATACTTGTATTTTTTTAAAATTGTTTTTGCCATGAAAATAGCCTAAGATGCTACACACTCAATTTATGGCATTAAATAAAAATATACTACTATGATGAAAAAACATTAAAAATCTTACTGTTCAAAAACGTTTGACTGGTGTTGTATGATGTTTAAAGTAAATGCTGTTCATAAGATTAAAAGCATACAATACAATACATCTAAACCAAACTGAGGTGTCACATAACATGACAGTCCAAATAAGGTGTTAAAACTCATAACTATGATGGACACTAGGTTTTTATTGTATTTGTTATACTTGTATTTTTTTAAAATTGTTTTTGCCATGAAAATAGCCTAAGATGCTACACACTCAATTTATGGCATTAAATAAAAATATACTACTATGATGGACACTAAAGTACAAAAAGTAATTTCTTCATATTAAAGAAATAATTACACATACCAGTAATGATACATTATAGCTCTTAAATCCCTATCATGGTTTCCAAATAAATATTAAGCAGTACAACTGCTTTTCAGCATTGATAAAATAGACGATAGGATCATGTGACACTGAAGACTGGACTAATGGATGCTGAAAATTCAGCTTTGCCATTACAGGAATGAATTACATTTTAAAATACATTCTACAGAATACAGTTATTTTAAATTGTAATAATATTTCACAATATTACTGTTTTACCAGTATTTTCACTTGAATAAATATAGCCTTGATGAGCAAAAGAGACTTTTTTTTTTCAAAAACATAAAATCTTTCTTACTCCAAACTTTTGAACTGTAGTCAACCTAAGAACAGCACTTCTATATTTAGTAATCTTAGTTTTCATAAATTTGAATTGTCCATATATTGAGGCCAATATATGACAGTTCACAAGGGCACAGAAGGATACATTATAATATTATACATTATTTTTGCAAGAAATCACTCTCTTGATATTACAGGATTTCCCAGTGTAAGGATGGTTGGAGGCTTTAATTGTGTAGACAAAGTTACACTCCTGGCAACTAGGTCTATGATACTGTAATTGCTGGGTGACTTTTACTGAGGAAATAGGAAATGAAGGGAGGAGGTAAATTGGCTCTTACCAGCATATCACTTGGAGGTATACAACAGATGAGGCGGGCGTGCAAAGCATATTTTAAAGTACATTGTGTAATTTAATGATTTGTGTAGATTAAGCTTTGTTTAATATTTCATGGACCTGGTTACAAAGTTTAAAAAAAACTTTGGCCTGTGCAACAATTGCATCTTTAAGTTAGGGATCACTGTTAATGATATTCCAGTGCGGAAACTGTTTGGCCAGTGCAGACTACTGTTTGTAGCCATTAATCCATATATCCTGTGGATTAACATTCCTTTTAGTGAAGCACTCATGCTGGGACATATTAAAGTGATCTGCTGCTTGTGTAATTCTTTCCTCAGCATAAGGCCTCTGTATAAACTTATGTATGAGAGCAGAGGTTTGTAACTCTCTGTTCAGCTTTTCTTTTATACACTGTCTCAGCATAAATGTTACATAATGGGGTAGCTAAAGTGTACCTCCCAAACATAGCATGTGTGATCATGAGTGCCATCGGAGTGCTGTTTTTGTTCTGCCTTTGCCATTCTCTCGCTGAAGAGATCAACACAATGTTATGAAAGCATGCTACTCTTATATTTTGCAACAGTATGTATAGTTTTTGTATATTTACTGTGCATGGTATGTAATTACACTGTTGGGTTACACTTTATTTTAAGGTGTCCTTGTTACAGTGTAATTATACATTTAGGTACGGAGTAATATTAATTAACTTCATGTACTTACTGTATGGTTAGGATCAGGGTTATTACTTGCATGTAATTATACATAATTTATTGTTATTATAATAATCATAATAATAAGTACATGTAACAAACTCTCTGTTCAGCTTTTCTTTTATACACTGTCTCAGCATAAATGTTACATAATGGGGTAGCTAAAGTGTACCTCCCAAACATAGCATGTGTGATCATGAGTGCCATCGGAGTGCTGTTTTTGTTCTGCCTTTGCCATTCTCTCGCTGAAGAGATCAACACAATGTTATGAAAGCATGCTACTCTTATATTTTGCAACAGTATGTATAGTTTTTGTATATTTACTGTGCATGGTATGTAATTACACTGTTGGGTTACACTTTATTTTAAGGTGTCCTTGTTACAGTGTAATTATACATTTAGGTACGGAGTAATATTAATTAACTTCATGTACTTACTGTATGGTTAGGGTTAGGATCAGGGTTATTACTTGCATGTAATTATACATAATTTATTGTTATTATAATAATAATAATAATAATAATAATAAGTACATGTAACAAGTGTAACAAGGGCACCTTAAGATAAAGTGTCAACAAAATTTGGAGTCTGTAATATTTAATAATAATGTTTTTGAAAGTCTCTTATGCTCCCCAAGGCTGCATTTATTGACTCTAAAATACTCTAAAACAGTAATGTTGTGAAATCTAAAATAACTGTTTTCTACTTAAATCAAATATATTTTAACAAGTAATTTATTCCTGTGATGACAGCCGAATATTTAGCAGCCGCACTTAATAATGAACAAAAGTGTTAATTTCTTCAGAAAATACCTCAAAATTCGAACTGTAATCGACAACAGTTTACTACATAAAATACTCTATCCTACAGTGCGATGTGCTCAACTTGACCTTCTCTTTCCAGTATTACGAATGAACCAGATTTGCACTCTCTAGCCTGACCGTTTTATTGACAACCAATTGTTTAGACCTTTACTTACACCAAATTGAACTAAAAAAAATGTAAAATACAAAGTTGTACTAACAAGATGTTATGTAGACTGGCTGAATTAAACATGCAGGAAGATGAAGTCATGTGGTGATGATGTTGTCACTGTTTGAATTGTTTATCATAAGATAATGCCTGCTCTTTTGCTTACTAATTTAAAAACTATGTATACAGCAAGTAGTAAGCTAGTGTTCCATTATGAACACATCCAGTATGTGCATGTGATATCAGAGTCATCAGGGACTTGTTTCCACTCTGCATTTGTGTTGATTTTAATGATGGCTTTGTAAGAAAGTCTGTGTGAAAGAGAGCAGTTTTACAGTTGAGCTCTGTTTTTCTCATTGTTGGTATTTCTGTAAATGTTACGTAATACATATTTTGGTGTGCTTGCTAACGCTTCATGTTTACGTGTAAAACCACAGGTATTTGTATATGTGAAGAAGACCAAGCAGACTGCTTTTTGGAAAGCTCTCCTAAAAAGGACAAAATATTTGAGCTGTTTGCTGCGGTAGATTCCCTCACTCTGACTAACCCTCGTCCCCAAATGGTGTTTGCACTGCAGTACATTACTCCATTTATCTCTCTCTCTTCCCTTGTCTCCACTCTTCCCCTCTCAGTCTATTTATGCCCAGTACACAGTCCCAGACCAAAATAAAACTGAGGAAGTGTCTCTCAGCAGAGTATGAGTATGCCAGCTATAATTAAGATCTTACAAGGGGCGTGGCCAGCTATGCAAATTTTGCTCACAATTGGCCATTGGCCTTTTCTCAATGATGTCAGAGGTGTCTGGGCTCCCAAGTGCAACCCCTAGTGTCGGAACTTCAACACAACATCGAAGTAAGTGGCTGAAAGGGAACTATTGGTGTTTTTCCACTGCATGGTATGGCTCTGCACGGTACAGGCTCGGCTCGGTTTGCGTTTCCATTGCAGTTTAGTACCGCTTTTGAGTGGGCGGGATTCTAGACATGTCGTTATAGTTGCGCTGCCTTTTTCAAAACTTTTTCATTCCGCGTCATCCCATCAAGCTTTCGCTGGATCTGCTCCTCTGCTATCAATGAGAGGAATGTCTGTCCTTCCTCAACAGACTACGAAACAGGCATTTTTTTTGTTGTTTAAAAAATGTGCGTTCGTTCAAAAAAAGTTGCGTTCGATCCTTGCTGGCTGTGCTGATTTAATCCAGCGGGTCAAGTGTCTTGTGTCGCAAGTTCAATGATGCAGGTAGTGACTTCTCTCCGGCCAATCAGTGATCAGCAGGGTTTACACGTCACATTTTGGTAATGGTACAGCTCACTTGGAACCTCAGCCGAGGTGGTTTTGAAAAAGGTACCAGGTACTGTACACAATGGAAAACCCCCCAAAAGTGAGCCATGCGGTACCATGCAGTGGAAAAGCGCCATATGTATGCAGCAAGTAGTAAGCTAGTGTTCCATTATGAACACATCCAGTGTGTACATGTGATGTCAGAGTCATAAGGGACTTGTTTTTCACCCTGCATTTGTTTATTTTAATGATGGCTTTGTAAGAAAGTCTGTGTGAAAGAGAGCAGTTTTACAGTTGAGCTCTGTTTTTCTCATTGTTGGTATTTCTGTAAATGTTACGTAATACATATTTTGGTGTGCTTGCTAACGCTTCATGTTTACGTGTAAAACCACAGGTATTTGTATATGTGAAGAAGACCAAGCAGACTGCTTTTTGGAAAGCTCTCCTAAAAAGGACAAAATATTTGAGCTGTTTGCTGCGGTAGATTCCCTCACTCTGACTAACCCTCGTCCCCAAATGGTGTTTGCACTGCAGTACATTACTCCATTTATCTCTCTCTCTTCCCTTGTCTCCACTCTTCCCCTCTCAGTCTATTTATGCCCAGTACACAGTCCCAGACCAAAATAAAACTGAGGAAGTGTCTCTCAGCAGCGTATGAGTATGCCAGCTATAATTAAGATCTTACAAGACCTTGTTTTGTTTTATTTTTATACATCCACGCACACATAATCATGCTGTGGGTCAATGGACTAGGGGTTTAAGGGCGTTAAATTTGGAAATGAGGAGTACTTAAAAAAAAAAAAGATTAATAGAACTTGTAGGTTCACTTTAAGTAAATGATTTTCCTGTTTTCCCTTTGGCTGTTTTCAGTGAGGAGGCAGAGAAACCGAGCTTGGCTGTTGTTGGCTCCCCCTACTGGATGGCTCCGGAGGTGCTCAGAGGAGAACGCTACAATGAAAAGGTCGAACGCTGTATGATTCATTACCCAGATACAGGCCAGAGTCCTTTCAGTGACAGTTTCACCCACATTACTTGTCAGATTACTGTCATTTCACAATTTCAAATGCAAAGTTTGTGCCATTATTCCCATTGATTGAGAATATTGCTCTTAAGTTCATTATGTTTAGGGTTTTAGATAATTAAAACACATTGTTTTTTTACAGGTGGATGTATTTGCCTATGGTATTATTCTCTGTGAGATTATTGGCCGGATACAGGCAGATCCCGACTTTCTTCCACGGACAGAGGTGAAAAACTGAACGTACAGTATCTTAAAAGCTCACTTCAAATATGTTTACAATTAGAACCTTTTTAGAAACTATTTCAAAACTTTTAGAATAAGAACCTTTTGTATTTAAACACATATATTTAAGTATTAAGGTGAGTATTGTTTCACATTTCCCTTTTTTTTTTTTTGCTGTACTATTATTCTTAAATGGCTGATAAAGCATTTTATTGGTCTATATCTGTTTGGTTCACCATTCCACCTGTTCTATGAATATCAGGCCTGTAACAATCTCATGTGCACACTCGGTTTATGAAAATGGGTCGTAGTTTCCTCCATGTGAGATAACAGCACTGCCAATGAAGTCATGCTTTTACATATAAATCATTGTTTAATTACACTGTTTATCATTGTCAGGATGATTTACTTCTACAGTACAGCCTGTACTCCTCACAGTAGTAATATACAGCTTTGTATCAGCTTTGTAGCTTTTTTTTTTTCTTCTTAAGACTGAAATTAGGCTTGTCTGGTGATTCTGTTTCAGGACTTTGGTCTTGATGTGGAGGCTTTTCGGCAGATGGTTGGAGACTGTCCTCCTCATTTCTTCAACCTCACAGTCATCTGCTGCAGTGTAAGACCTCTTATCTACCGTCATGAAATATCATACATTAACACTGATACACCTCTACAAATCTCATATGCTGACACATATGCTTAAATGTGCATTTATTTGTTTTTGTTAACCTTGGAACCTCTCCTTAACAGGGCTTCTGTCTAATTCAGATGCATAAAAGCAGCTTGAAGCCAATATAAAAATATATTATTCTGATCGCTTAGTATGACTTCACAAAAATGTGGGCAAAAGTGCTTGCATTTTAAAAATTCAGTCTTTTTTCTCTCCCAGATGAACCCAGACAGTCGGCCCTCATTCACAGATGTGGTAGCAGAGCTGGAGAAGATAGTGAGTGATCGAGAGAAGAGTGAATGTATGGAGCCTGATGTAGAGGGTGAGTCAGCAAAAAAATAAAAAATAAATAAATAAATACAGCAGTGTTGCCAGAACACTTTTTTCTTTTCTTCTGCTCACATTTATTTAATTACAATGCATATATAATGCAAATTAGTATCTGTAAATCTTTTCAGAACTAATTTTCAAATCATGCTAAATGTTCATAAGTCAAATCACATTTCTGTTTGCTCTAAACAAAGTTGAAAATTCTATCATTATCAAACCAAACCATGAAGCCTTGTGAAGAGATACTATTGCTTTTTATGATGAACAGATTTAATTTTTCTTTTTTTTTTTTTTAAGACTAACCAAAGGTTAATTTAGAATTCATTTTGGAATTTTGGAAGGACATGAGGTTGAGTAAATTATGACAGAAAATGTTTTTTTTTTAAATTAAATATCCCTTTAAATATCTTTCGCCTTGAAAATGATTAAAGAAGCTTGCATGGCATTAAAAACAAACTGAGCCTTAAAGGAACACTCCACTATTTTTGAAAATAGGCTCATTTTCCAACTCCCCTAGAGTTAAACAGTTGAGTTTTACCGTTTTCGAATCCATTCAGCCGATCTCCGGGTCTGGCGGTAGCACTTTTAGCTGTAGCTTAGCATAGATCATCGAGTCTGATTGGATGTGCTCCTCCCTCCATCCCCTCTCCTGACTTGGATCACACCGATGCGCATCAACCCCTTCTCCCAGCGCCAAGACCTCAACGGCGGCCGCATCAAGCTCTTTGACACCCCCAGCAAGTCTGTCATTTCCCTCACCTTTGCTCTCCCTCCGCCCCCTGACCCCAGCAGCCCCGTCTCCTGTGACAAAGGCCCTCTCCATTTCCACAGACGCAGCCAGTCACTGCCCTGCACGCCAGAAGACATCCAGTCTCTGCATGGTACTGCTGACAATGAGAAATGTGAAAATACTCCAAGTGTTATGGACACAGATGTAAATCCAGTCAATGGAAATTTGATGGACATGGGAAGGGACAGTGTGTTGGCTATGAGCAACGAGAGTATTGCTGATCTGCCTAATATTAGTGAGGTTTTTAATATACCCGGTGACAATGTTAGGCGTTCAGATCCTAAGCAGGACAACAAGGAGGATAATCTTGAAATGGACAGTCAAGAAGCTGTAGCTGACGACTCTGGTCTTCCATTAGATCCAGAGCTGATGTCTCCAAACCGATCGAGGCTAGAGGAAAGCATCGAGGAGCCAATGGACTGCACCAGCTCTCCTGATACACTAGATGGTGCCATCGCTACTTCAACCAAACCTTTCTCCAATGGCTGGAGCTCCCCGGTCTCCAACGGGCCACCCTTATTACCTCCTTTACTAGACACAGGCAACAACAATGGCACCATCCCTATAAATCGACCTCTGGGATGGGGGGTTAATAACTCCAATGGTGCCACGACCCCTCTTACTCCTCCAGAACAGGATGAGGTCATAGCCTGTCCGGGTTGCTGCCTAGCAGGGATGAGTTTCCCCTCTATTTGCACACGTGGACCTCGACAGACCCCTTATAAGAACTTGAATGGCGATGCGGCTGGAAAAAGGCTTCTGTGCAAAGCTTTGCCGCCCTCGCCTACAGAGCCAAACATTGCTCTGCCTGGCACTCGGACATAAAAGATGCATGATATATAGGTGAAGCGCTACCTTTTAAAGCGGATGCTACTGCTTAATGCACTCAAACTAAAATCGAGCTGAAAAATGTCATTCTGAAGAGAAAGAAAACGCTATGTATTATTGTTTAGACAAAGTGGATCATTTAGTATTCTGATCTCAAGTCCTAGTCCTCTAAACTTGAACACTCCCATAAGTTTTAATGCCTTTCTAAAGACATGTGTTGTCAATATTTTTGTTATTTTTACAATTATTTGAAAGTTTATGAAAATACTTTGTGAATGGGAAAAAAAAATTATGTATTGTTTTATTAATGACATTAAATGGCATGGACAAAGTAAAGTACTAACAGGCTATGTTGTGTTTATGGAAGATATGAGTCACATGATCGGTTTTCTACATTTTAAGTTGTCACATGGTATAAAAGATACAAAGCCTTCAGCTGGCTCTTCATTTGCTTTCTATTTTAAAGAATCATGCCCAGTGGAAAAGTCACATTTTTAAGAAAATGAAAGTCAGAAATGTCTGTTTGTTGCACATTAAAGTTTTATAGGAGGTGAATGGCCAGATGATCACCGTAAAGAATTTTCTTGGCATCTTTATAAAATGTTTCCGGCTGATCAAAACCTTTCATCAAAGTTGTCCTAACGCCTAAAACCAAAATGCGTTCTTGTCTTAGGACAACTTTGAACTTTTTAGTTCTACTTCAAATGTTGACTACTGTATATAAAATACATACATACACCCTGAATTATGTTTAATAATGTTTAATATATAATATTCTGTATATTAGTACCTTGTAGAATACTGGTCAGTCTTTTTTTGTTGTTGTTGTTGTTGTTAAGAAATACTTTATTCAGCAAGTAATAAAAATATTAACTGCATTAAATTGATCAAACTGACAGTTAAGACTGACAAGTGACAGAAAATTTAAATAAATGTTTTTTTTACTTATATTCTTCAATCCTGAAAGTATCAGGGTTTCCATAAAAATATTAAACCGTGCCAATGTTTTCAACATTGATAATGTGATGATTGATTGATTGATTGATTAATTGCAAATTGATTGAATAAATGCAGCCAAGGTGAGCATAAGAGATTTCTTTAAAAAATGCATTTAAAAAATCTTCCAACAACCTTATTGTTGCAAAACGTACTGATGGCATTGGTTACAGGAGGATTTCTATACTTCTGAATGTTCCAGTGAGCACTGTTGGGGCCATAATCCTGAAGTGGAAAGAAAATAATTTCACCATAAACCGGCCACGACCAGGTGCTCCTCGCAAGATTTCTGACAGAGGAGTGAAAAGAATTATCAGAAGAGTTGTCCAAGAGCCAAGGATCACTTGTGGAGATCTTCAGAAAGACCTGGAATTAGCAGGTACAATTGTTTCAAAGAAAACAATAAGTAATGCACTCAACTTATTTGTTTTGTTTTCTTTGTATGTATGGATTACTTGGGTTGTTACCGACATCTGGTGAAAATTTCATGTCAACAGCACCTATAGAAATATATTTACTGAGAAAAATGGTGACCTGTTCAATATTTATTTTACCCGCTGTATATATAAAACGTTTTTTCTACCATTTCCACTAGAGAGAGCTTTTGTTCTCCTCTCCAGTTTTGTCTCTGTGAGTGGGTTCAGTCCCAGTGTGGTTTTGTGGCATAAGTTATGCTGTGACAGCTGTCCTCTTCTCACTTTTTCTGTTCACCCACTGAAAGTAACAGCTAATGAAATCTCTCCATTCTTTTGTTTAAGGTAAAGTTTATTTCTTTTTTTTAATGTCATTATAAATAGTTAATATTTTTTGTTAGTCAGCTTTGTAGATATATCAGGTATTTCAGCTATGGAATTTTGATAAATAGAGCTATTTATTTATTATTATTATTATTATTTTTTTTTTTTTTTCATAAAATAGCTTTCTGTTGTGGGGATGCCTGTCGCTCTCCTAAACTTATGTTTCTTTCTGTTGGTGTTGAATATAGGTAAGTACATTTTTCCGTGTGAACAATCTTTCATTTGGTGTACTGTATGATTTCAGATCATGTCTGGTGCAACATGTTCTTGTTTTCATATGTTTCGTTTAGAATCTGCAGTCTCTGTCTGTGACATCAGAGTGCATACGATCAATTTCGGGTGCCATCTTGAGTGGGATTGCCCTGATGCCAACCCTAAGACGACTTACACGGTCTTGAGCAAGCACAAGTGAGTCTCATCTACACACAAAAGGAGTAACTATGAATGATGTGGAAGATGTTGTTTAGAGGAGAAATGAGAGTGTGGAGTAGAGAGAGCACTGGGGTGAGAGGTGAAACTGGGTGGTTTAGCAGAAAACCACAGCGAGAAACAATCCAGGCTCATCACCCCAGAGCAGATACGCTGTTGTTATCGCTTCAGGCACGCTGTTGGTTTCCTCTGAATTACAATTGAAAATGAAAATGACTCACAAGCACTCAAGCTCAGTTTGCTCTTTACTTGCTTGCTTTTTTCTTTTTCTTTTTCTTTTTTTTTTTTTTAATCATGCCCAGTGGAAAAGTCAAATTTTTAAGAAAATGAAAGTCAAAAATGTCTGTTTCGCATAGTTTTGCAGGGGGTGAATGGCCAGATGATCACCGTAAAGAATTTACTTGGAATTTTTGTAAAGTGTCCTCAATATTGTGTGTTTGTGTTGCAGTACATCATGGGTAAATGTTTCAGGCTGCATCCAGATTTCCCAGCAAAGCTGTGATCTGTCCGAAGTCTTTCCTACCTTAGACATCTACAACTTCATCAGACTGACCTCTGAGCTTCTCTGGCTGAATGAAACTTGGAATTGCACCCCTTTACATGACCGTCAGTATTAAACCTCAAGCCATGTTCCACAAATTGATAGATAAAGGTCAAAAATGTGTAATATTGCACAAATCTAAAAAAGCTGGATTACATTACAGAAATGCATTCATTCATAGTATGTAAGACTTTTGTCCATTGTCTATAATAAATTAATATAATTGGACAAGAATTGAATTATAATATCTTTATGATTTGATATTGTGTTGTATTATTGTTATTATATTGTATTATTGATATTATATAATACTTATTATTATTATTATTATTGTTGTTGTTGTTGTTATGAAAAAGTGTCAAGAGTAAGGTGTTGTTTTTTTGTTTTTTTGCTAGCTGCTGCCAAATTCAGCCCGCCCTCAATAACAATCTCCATGGCCAATGGAAGTCTCTGGGTGACGGTACATTTTCCATGTGCTCCATCCATAAGCTGCAGTTCTGAAGGAGATGATGAATATTATGAGGAAGAGGAGGAGATGGGATGCTCCTGTCCTGTAACTGATTTTTCTAAAATTCTCCGGGCAACAGTCACTCTATACAATGAACAGAATCTCTCAGACAAACAGGTGCACAACTCTCATTTTTACATCCCTTTAACTCCATTTTTCGGTTTTGTATATTTATTTATTTATTTGCAGTATAAGTGTTCACATTAAGATTAGAAATTAGAGTTCCATTGTGTTATTTTTATTCATTTTTTCTTGAAGGCACACACTGCTGAAGTGATGCGTGAAACCCCATTCAAGGTGGAATTTGGTTTTCTTACACCAGGGCAAGTGTACTGTGCTGTGGCCAACTTCACATTTGAGGGAGTGCTGGTCTCTTCTCCCCCGAGCATCCCGCAGTGTGTTTACATACCAGCCTATAATGGTGTGCATTATTTCTAGTGAAAGTGTTTATACTTATTTTGTTGTGTAATAATACAATACACATTTATTTGTGTGCACATGTGTCCAATGGTTGCCGGCACTAATGCATGTGTGTGTTTGTGTGTTCTCCAGAAAGCCTTATAGTCGTGATTGTGTGTGCTGTTCTCATCACTCTTGGCTTAGTATTTCTTCTGGTCTGGAGACGGTGTGCATCTTCTGAACGTCCCCTGCCCAGATCTTTGGTACTGGACTTACTTGAGCATGATTGCAATTGTGTTAATGTTTTTATAAGTGAATATTGAATAATTTACATTTAAATTAGACAACAAAAAACGTGCGGTTTCTTTTTTTTATTATTGTTAAAAAAATGTTAAAGCTCTATAGCAGTGGTTCGGCACCAGAGGACTGGGGCCACAGGGTTACATAAATGTATTTAAATGAATGTTATTATTAGTATATTAAAGTATATATTCAAAACTATTGTTTTTACTAAAAACAGAACCTTTCTTGAAACATAAGTAATCAGAAAATCAATTCGTTTAAGACAGCACTACTCCCAGTTAATAAAAAAAAAAGTTTGAAAACAAGTAACTGACAATTACAGGCAAAAATTGAGTCAAAAAGCTGGAGAACCTCAGCTCTACAGAGGTACATGGGGAAATAGTACCATAGAAAATGATTTTTGTGTTCTCATTTGCTATAAGACTAAACAAAACAATCAGCTATTGCATTTTCATGACTTCCCTAAATAGGAAAAAATATAGAGATTTACACTGTTATTTAGTGCAGAAATGTGTCATTACAATTTAATAAGGGTCCATATAACCACTCTTGGAACAACAGTCATCCAATCGATATCCAATAGATACTTTTGTATGATATACAGTTCACTAGCTGTATATTGCAAAGCATTTTAGTCATTCTAAGTACCAATAAAAGACGATAACCTTCTAATGCAGAAACATTTGATTGTTTAACCTGTCAGAAACCCTTTTATCTGCATTCAGTGCATTTATGAACTAAGCATAATGACCATCTCATCTTAGGTGTTTTTTACATTTAAAATTCAAACCATATTATGTGTTTTCAGGCTTTACTTCGAGACCTGGAACTTCAGGACGAGACTTTCGTTGACTCCAGTAAAGCTGCACCACACAACGAGAGCTCGGAGGGTGACCACGTTTCTGTTGTTTCCCACTCATTTCACTTCACACTCATGGACAACCAGTCTTCTTACTACAAAACCCAAAGTCTGGCCAATGGCTATTACACAAGCCCCATCCTGCACAATCCAGACTGCACTGAGGAGTCTGAAGAGTTGAGCACAGAAGTCCAACATGACGAGTTCCATCTGTTACCATCACATCCAATTCTAGAAACACAGGTGGGATGTCCATATCAGAATCATTTACCGTCACCCAGAGACATCCCTCTGAGCTCGGTGCGAGTTGAACACACTCAACAGGACGAGACATCAACTGAAGATCCAGAGCGGTCTGAAGATGTCATGTGGGGAAAACTGAATATGAGACCAATAGAAGACATCCAAACAAATTGAAACTACTGATGTTAAATATAACATTTTTAGACTCAAGACAGATTTGTTCTGTGTACAATTTTTAATACATGCTTTTTTTTTTGTCTTTTTTTTTGGTGCTATTAATTTGCAACGGTGTGATTCTGCCCTTTCGCCCACTAACTATTGTCATTGCTGTGAAAGGGAAGTTGCAATGAAATGGAAGTAGCGACAGATCTTTTCTTCTGTATTGTGATGTACATTCGAGTGTAACTGCGTATGGAAAAAAAAGACAAGCACTTGATTCTATTTACTGTTGTTTGGAAATGGAGGCAGATGATGAACATGAGCTTGCAGGAGAATATACGTTTTCGTTTTCACCTTAAGATCCAGTTATGACAAATTGATTCAGAATTTTAGATTATTATTATGATTTTAAAAAAGGAAGCACATACGGATGAATCATTCACAAGAAGATGTATTACATGCCTCTGAAAAATAGACCGGGTGGTTTTAAATTTCATGCTGGCTTTTAAGTGTCATGCTGTTTATTTATATCGTATTATATTTTATTATTATGTTTTATATATGTCATGCTGACTATTATATATCATCCATCTTGGTCGGGGTAGCTTAGGTTGGGTAATATTGAGTTCAGCATGTATTCCCTTTACTTTAGGGTGAATTGTGTCAGGTCATGCACGTTCCTCATGCATGTGTACATCAGTGGTCAAATGTCACTGACCGGAATCTAGCAGTCATTATTATTATTACTGTCCTTCACGGTTTATTTGGGATCCCCCCCTACAAGCCAGTGACTCAGAGCACTATAAATCCTTATGCGGTCCCTATGAGGAGCAGTGCTATTTTCGGGTAACTGTATGCTTTCTGTATGGCTTGATTCATTGTTTTAATTTTTTATTTTCACTTCTGACTCAGAGTTGCCCTATTTTGGCTCTCATTTTCTGTGGACCGTGTCTCACAGTTAACCATGCTAAGGTGCACAATTTTTGCTGATCTTGCCTGTTCTCTGGAACATTTATGGAAATGCTCCCAGGAAACAAGTGTAAATCTAGATTCTGGAAAGTGTATTATAGATTTGTATAGAATAATGCATGCTTTCTTATTTCCTCTTTTGAGAGAGTGTATGTGGACTCGACTTGTATTCTGTGAGGTCTAATTGGTTCAGTTGAACTTTGGTACTGTAACAGTGAAGGGAAATTTTGTTGTAGAATTATAAATACAGTCCGTTTTGAGGGGGAAGTTTGTTTTTTGTCTTTTTCTGAAGCCATAACCATGCCTTGCAAATATGCCACCTCCAAACTCATTTCTAAAATGTAGATATTCACTGCTATTACACTTAACGGATGACTCGAGTTTTAAATGTCAAGTTTCTTGTTGACCAAATGTAGCAGAGCGGAAAGAAGTCTGCAGGGGTTTAGTTCAGCTTTAATAAACCACAGCCCACGAGCCTGAAAATCAACATGCATAGCATACACATATACCGTAGGCCCAAAAGAAGAAGAAAAATCAAGAAATGCAAGCTAAACCTGAACTGAAATTTTTACCAAATATCATGTATATTCCTCATCACTATGTTTGACTGCTTTGTTGCCATGTAGCATCTTTCTTCACAAGTGGTATTGTTAATTAATTGCATGATTTTTAAACACTTACTGACAGTAAATATATCTGTTCAGGCTTGTAATTTCAAAAACAAAAGACAAACTTGAATTAGAGTTGCTCAGTGGGATTTATGTTTGGACACTGATGGTGGGTGCAAGAATTAATCCATAGAACCTATGTAAAGTCCAAGTATAATACATTTTGAACTTTGTATAACTATAGTCTCATTCTAAACCATTGGCGCATTTCTCTACATAAGCTGCACCATAAAGAATTCTCCTCATAGGAAGGTGTGACTCACTAACTGACTCACACTGCACAAAAAGAAACATGCACATCCTCATCCAGAGAAACCTTTAAAACCACCATATGTATCAGAACCACTCATTGTCATAGAAGGACACGCCTTAAATAACTGAGCCTAGTCAAAGGCTTCATATATGTATTTAACAGATCATTCATTTTTGTATAAATAGTTTTAACTATTACTGTAAAAAATACCAAAACACCAAAGAGATTTCTACAAACACAGACTATAAATGTTTTAAATGAGAGCGTTTGAACTTTAAAGTGAGTATAATGTAAAATTAATACTAAACAATAAACACGAAGGCTAAAGTTGTAATCTTTATTTGGCTGTCTTTTTTTACATCTACAGTTCATTTTATTACAATTATATATATATATACAAAGATATTCACTAAAGTCAAGACCTAGTGCATGAATGGTGAAAACATGATGTCACTAGTGTGGCCTTGGCACGTGTCCATTTCTCTTCTCCATCATTTATTTGTTGCTTCCGTCCATTTATCTGTTGCTCACTGATTATGTGAGAATCAGCCTCCATGACATCACCTCATCTGCGCCAATACTGTGGATTTCAAACATGAAGCATTAGTAAAGATGCCAATTAATGTTCTGCTATTTGCCATTTTGGGCTTCTGTACTGTACTGGTAAAATAGCCACAAAGTGTGAACTTTGTTAAGTCTGGAATACACTATACGAGTTTAAAAATATGAGCAGAAAAAAGGAGTCTGTGTCGATCACACACTATGCAATTTTCTGTGAAATCTGAATGACCAAAATCTGAAGACTGGCTTTCAATTATGGCAACTTGCATCAAGACTGCAAATTAGAGGGCAAAAATTTGGGTAAAAGTTGTGTGGTGTATTCCACAATTTAGCAGCACTGGCCAAAAAAACAAAAGAACACTGCTGCCAACCATAAAAACGCAAGCAGCAACAGAGCTTATCTTTAGTAACATCCTGAAATTTATCATTAAAGACAACAGGCTTTGCTGTTTTCCGTGCAGATTTTTCAAAAAGGACAAAATGAGGAAACATACACACCTGTGCAAATTTGTGTATCTGTTCAACCACTGCAGCAAACAGAGCACCTACGCTCTCGTCAATCAGACTCTGCATATAATGCACCGCCTCCTCATCTGAGAGGTCCAATCGAAACTTGTCCTGAACCTGCAGTGGGCGGGCAAAGAATGAACAGCTGATTTTACCTCTGAAGTTTTGGAGACAAAATGTGAGGACCATACATACCTTTTTTACGGTTTTGTCAGGCTCCAGTGCAATGTCTGGGATATTTGCATCCACCATCAGAGAGAACAGATTCAGAATGAGATTTGAGTATCTGCATATGAAAAGAGAAAAAAAGTTTGGTTTTTATGATTTAGTCCAGTGTTTCCCAACTGGGGTACCGTGTAAAAAATCCTTTTTTAATATTTTTAAATTGCTAAAATGTTCAAAAAAGCATCTATTATATAATATCCATTTCTGATGTCGCCAATAATTAGAGATGCACCGAAATTCCGGCTACCGAAAATTAGTTCACCGCTCAGGTTTCACTTTCACTTGGTGCGACGCTCTGCGTATTATCCCGCTCTATGCACTCCACGGTCCACTCATATACCGTTCATGCTCATCGGAACAGCAAAGTCCAAAAATTGAGCCGACAGGAAACATCGATGTAGTACAGTATTTTGTGCTATCATTATTAATTTCTTTATTTGTTCTTATTTTATTACTGACTGCTTACTTGTCATTTTTTATTCAATTAAAAGTTTGAAATCAATATATCTCGTGCTACTGCAACAAATTTACCCCACTGTAAAATCAAAAATACACTGAGTGAGCAAAAAATTGTGAGATAGATAGTTATAATGGTAATTAAACAATGTTTTTAGTTTTGATTGCTTCTATTGTCCTCATTTGCAAGTCGCTTTGGAAAAAAAGTGTCTGCTAAATGACTAAATGTAAATGAATATCTATACTTTTCAAAGTATCATATCAAAGTTAGAAATTCAAATATTGTGACAAAATTAATTTTGTAGGGTGCCACAAAGTTGTTAATTTCCAAAGGGTGCCGCGACTAAAAAAAGGTTGGGAAACACTGATTTAGTCTACTGATATACTACATAAATGAAGTACACTACGATTCAAAAGTTTGGGGTCAGTAATGTTTTTGAAAAAAAGTCTGTTATGCTTACCAAGGTAGCATTTCATTTGATCAAAAAGAGTAATATTGTGAAATATTATTACAACTTAAAATAACTTCTCTATTTTAATATATTTTAAAATGTAATTTATTTCTATGATGGCAAAGCTGAATTTTCAGCAGCCAATACTCCAGTATTTTTTGTGACATGAACTTTCATTTCAATTCTTCTAATATGCTGATTTGGTGCTCAAGAAACATTTCATATTACTATCAATACTGACTGCCACTTTTGATCAATTTAATGCATCAATGCTGTATGTACTAATTTCTTTCAAAAAGTCAAACTTTTAAATATTAGTGTGTATGTCTTCCGTTTGTAACTCACCTGCGCAGGTGCAGGAAGGCAGTGTAGCACTGTTTCCTGAACTCCTGGTATTGTTCACTCTGCATGCCCCCCATCCCCTCCACCATCTCCTTGCTCAGCTTCATGGGGGGTGGCAGGGGTTTAGGGTCCCGACCCAAAATATATCCAAAATCGATATGAAACAGCTTCCCTGCAAGTCAGAGAGACAGATCAGCATATCCAATCTGTTTTTATTTTCAGTGCTTGCAAGTCATTAAAAATTGTGGTGCATTTATGGAAGGTACCAGTCTTTGTGAGAAGCAAGTTGTCTAGATGTCTGTCTCCAACCCCTAAGATGTATGTGATGACACAATAGCCCGCTGAAACATAGATCATGATTTAGTACATTTTTAAAATTCTAAATAAATAATGAGCTAAATATAGTACTAATGGATCCAGAAACTGAGGCTCACCACAGCTTTTAACGTATGTGTCCATGACTTCAGAGCTGATGCCGTATGGCCCCTTATCATTCGGAGCGTGCTTTCGGAAGAAACTCTGCATGGAGACATAGTTTACCAAGAGAAATACAAAGATATGAGACTTCATTCTTTAGATATATTACAAATAAACACAGAGAAATGTGTTTCATACACAAAAATGTGGTATGTGCCATACCTAATTGAACAATTAATAAAAATGTTCTTATTATGACCATGTTATGCAGAGGTGTCCGCTTCTACGTAGCTTAAACCTGCTTCAACACACCTGCTAGGATGTTTCTAGTGATCCTGAAAACCTTGATCAGCAGGTTCAGGGGTGTTTACTTTGCAGGAATTTGGTCTTTCAGGAGCAGTATTGGACAACTCCTGATACATTGCATTACCTGAATGTTGCCTTCAGTTGCCAAAACCTCAGCCACAGGTACTGACTGCACAAACTGCATAAAACCTGCAGACAAATCATATGCATCCAGCGTAAAATGAAACTCCAATACATTATGTGAATTGACTGGCTCGTGGGTTTGTTCTGCATGCAATAAGTGAATCAGTACTGACCATGTTTGGTGCTGGTCGCCAGAACTTTGTATGGAGTCAACTTTAGGTCCAAATTCTCTTTCCTCAGCAACTGTTAAAGAGAATGTTGAGAAAATATTGAAAACAATTAACTAAAAATTAAATGACTACTAAATATTTTTTTTTAAATTTAGTGGTAGCTTTATATAAAATAAATGTCTATGTAGAAAATTGGATTTTTGTGTGTACGAGAATGTAAGAATGTAATGAATTGTACGAACAATATGTGTCCTTTTGGTACTGTGTGATGAGTAGGCTTGCCGCGATAGACGGTGCTGACGGTGATACCGGTGTTAAGCCGCAACACCGGTTACGTCACTTGCCCACCGCGGCACCAACCCCCACTGTCGCTTTGATTTTTTTTATAGTAATAAAAATCATTTAGTTCAGTAAAAGAACATACACTACAATTAAAAACTGAACGCGGCTGCTCAATGCAGCGTGCCGAACGACAGTTGCATCACAGATCAGATTTCATTTCTCCAGTGAGGAGAGTGAGTCGAGCTGACTGACAAGAAGAGTGAGGTGAGACAGACAAGACGATCGCGGATGATTTAGTTTTGAAACGAAATGCAAAAGCGCCTGTTTGGCAGTATTTTGGATTCTGAAAAGCTTGTTGAATTTTGCCATTTATCTAAGGTGATTTTGGAAGTTTTTTTAAACATTCGTTTCTTAATTGGTTCCACATTATTTGCTGATTTTTACTTTATTTAAACTTTGTATAATT
>NW_015631061.1:160646-168873 GCF_001515625.1 Sinocyclocheilus rhinocerous | reverse complement strand
AAGTTATTTGTTATTTTATATTAGGCATAGCCTGTCCTATAGCATTGTGTATTTTTATTCGTTTTGTTAATAAAAGTTCTATGTTTTATACATAGCCTAAAGTGAGTTTGACGTTGTATTTTGTTGTTGCATTCAAGCAATTGACGCCAAATTGACACTAATTCTGTGCTTTTAAGCTATTTAAAAGCGAAGGAAAGCGAGGAAAAATTCAAACTAAAAACGAACAATTGCTTTATGCCGAATTGCCGCTATTTGAAAGTGAAAGTAAAATGCGCACGCCGCTTTTGCAAGCTATTTAAAAGCGAAGGAAAGCGAGGAAAAGAGGAAACGCCCCTGCCCCCACGGTGATACCGGTATTATCTGTATTGTCACACGTTGATTAACCGGTGGGAAAATTTCCTCACCGTTACAACCCTAGTGATGAGATGTAAAGACTTCAGACCTTGTCCATGAGTGAAATAATCTGCAGGATGAGCTGGTCCTGTCTCAGGTCATCTCCATGTTTGAAGATGACAGGATATTGCTCCCCATCCTCTGTCTTAAAGATGAGCTTTGCTGGCATCAGAGCACTCTGGAAGAGAGAAAAACAGAAGTCAGGTGTGGAAGGATGAATGTGTGACACAATGCAATGGATATGAAATGATGCACAACACCTTGAAGAGTGTTGCGGTCTCAGGTATGATGCCTTTGATCCGGATCTGTGGCTCCAGAGGAAGAGGGATGGGCTCGATCTCTGACAGATTCACCTTCTCATTATCAGCCAACAGGCCCTGTAATCGCTCCGTCTGTCAGAGACAGAAAGAACCAAATGATACAACTTCATAACTTCACAAAAACGATCAACTGATTTCTCATTGTCTACAGCAGCTTTTAAAACTGATTCAGTGTTGCACACCTTTTTCTTGCGGTTTCCACTCTCTCTCTGAACGGCCTTCATGAGCTGCACTAATCGGTCTACAAACGTCTGCTGGGAGGCCAGAAGGGAGCGCATCACTCTCACACTCTTATCACCCTGGAAACAGATATAAACATCACATATTGTGAAAAAGTGAAAGTGACAGATTTTAAATACAGGTTCTTCTTTTGAACTTTTTGTTCATCAAAGAATCAAAGAAAAGATAAAATTACTCGAATCTTCAGTGTCGCATGATCCTTCAGATATATGTTTTTTGTTTTTGTATTTTAAATAGAAAAAAAAATGATAAAACATATTTCACAGTTAAATTATGCAGCTGTTTTCAACATTGATAATAATGATACAAATGTCTCTTGGGCACCAGATATTAGAATGATTTCTAAAGAATTGTGTGACACTGAAGACTGGAGTAATGGCTGCTGAAAATTCAGCTTTATTTAAATAGTAATATTTCTCAATATTACTGAATTTAAATAAAAAATGCAGTCTTGGTAAGAATAGGAGACTTCATTCAAAAAATATTTTAATTGAATCTTATTGACCACAATCTTATGACCCCATACCAATTTTTGAACATTAGTTTATATCATCATATTACTTTGTTGTAATCCATGTGGGTTCAGAATGTGAATGTACCTTGAGCAGAGCCTGACTGAACCGCCTCATTACATTGAGGTACATGTCATGGGTTTTGGGGTCTCTCTGCTGTGTGTCCTGATCCTCACACTCCACAATTACATACCTGCAGTGGAAGACAATTTCCAAATATTTTCATATAACTCTTTAATATGGAGTCGGCAGAACTGGCACATTGTTGTAGATACTGTAAGTACAGAACTGCAAAACATCTTGATCCATTACTCACCAGTATAAATAGTTTGCCAGTGTAGAGTTTTTGCAGGCACGTGATATAAGGAAGGTGCACAGATCTTCCTGTGGAACACAGGTCACATACACTTTTACATAAACTTCACATCCACTATGCATCTAAAATTAGTGGGGGGTTTTTACACTTACCTCTAGATTCTCACCATCTGTTCCTTCTTTGCCTTTCTGTGTGCTGGGCATCACAGTGACAGTCGATGCCATCTGGGAACTGCAAAATAAATCACTGTAACCCTCACGATTTTTTGTTTATAAATTTGCCATTTTTTTAGAATTCCGACTGTACATTTGATCCAACTACCTTTGAGGATTGTACATTCAGATTTCGAAAGCTTTTGTAATTCTAAGCAAAGTAATGTATAATTGATTTGGGGAAAAAACAGTGCATTTCATACAGACGCATGTTCTTTAAGTATGTAGCCAACCTGTCCAGATCTCCTATTGCTGAGCTCTCTGTCAGAACTCCTTGACTGTCTCTCTTACTGGCAGGCTCCAAACCGCCCTGGATATCATTGAAGTTCTCATATTTCAATGCCTGCACCAGCTGGAGCAAGTACATTAGCAGATCCTACAAGGATAATCAGAATTACATGTATTAAGTGGAATCAGGTTCCTTTAATGCATCAATCTTTCAGTTGTCCCTAAAAATTACCAGTGTTAATGGTGTGTGTAATTAAGTATCCTTATTACTGCTTATGAAAGCATAACATAATTTGACGCACAAAGATATGCATCTATAAACCACTGACAATCTGACTAACACACACATACACAAACGTACATAGACGTTACCTCATCATCAGCCTGCTGCAGCCTCGCGACAGCGTAGCGTCTGACTGTGGGGTTGGTGAACTGTGAGGACAGCAGCTCCAAGGAATCCTCCACATCCATCGGCCGCCACTTTCCCAGCAGCTCCAGGGCCTGTTTGGCCTCCTGGGGCAGATCCCAGTTCACACACTTCAGGAACTTAGTCAAAGCCTATAAACACACCCACAAATGAGATCTTGTCCTGGACACAGACTACAATTGAGATACCATCCTGTTACTCGGGGGACAACACTGGTACCTATATGAACAATTTCAAAAGTTTGTGGTTGGTAAGACTTTTATGTTTTTGTTTTGCCTGCTCACCAGGGCTACATTTTTCAAATTAAAAATATGGTAAAACAGTAATATTGTGACATATTATTACTATTTTCTATTTAATTACTCCAGTCTTCAATTGTCACATGATCCTTCTATCATTCTAATATGGTGATCTGGTGCTCAAAAATGTTCTTGTCATTATCAATGTTGCAAACAGATATTTGTGGAAATCATGATGCATTTTTGGCATGCATGAAACCATGAAATATAATTTTACTGTAACTTTTGTTCAATTTAATGTGCCGTTGCTGAATAAAAGTATTACTGACCCCAAACTTTTGATTGGTTTTGAATGTGCTCACTCACCTTTTCCTGTGTGGTGAGGTAGTATCTAAACTTCCACACAAGGTCCTGTTCCTCAGAGCTCAGCTGCTTAGTGGGTGGGTAGCTTACTATGATCTATGAAAGAAAAACAGTATTATAAAGACATCTGGTAAGATTTCTTGTGTACTTCTTTTTCTCTTTATCACTAACATTGAGTTGATCGCGCGTGGCTGCATTAGGTTTGAGATCGTGGTCAGATGGTCCGCTGCGTAAACTACGAGCCAGTTTATGATGCTTACTCTCCACAAGGTTCTCCTGCAACAGAATGCCAACACCATCAGTTACCAACTTTATCATTTTAAATGAAATTATTCTTTACATTATCAAGTGCCAACACAGATTCTCAAACCCATAAACCCAAGATAATGGACTTTTTTTTTAGTTTTGTTTTCCACTCACCATGCACATCTGAGGGTCGGGGACTTTCACAATATCTGAACTGGTCGGCAAAGGGGAGGATTCATCTGCATCCTGTAAAAAGAGAGAGGCATAAAACCACTGAAATTTAACAAGGCTTTAACAAGTACTAGATAAAGGAAGGTGAACTATCACTCATTTAAAGTCAACATAAAATGGCATCTACAACATATTTTAATTCTGTAACAAAGAAAAAAGGTTGGGGCTTGTTTTTACCCATCAAGGCATTCCTGACTGCTAATTGTGAGGGACTGCTTTTTTCTAACTACATTTTATTACATATTACATTAACCAGAATTAAATTGCTCTGTTTAAGATTGGCAAGATTTCTGAAAAGCTGCTTTCTCTACAACAATATCCTAATTCAATGCCTTAATAGTTATTTGGCCAGTTAATAGTCACACCACAGCCTAGTCAACTAAAAAGTAGTTATTTAGAAGCAAGCAAGGCTAATACATTTTGATGAAGCATGCATTAACAGGGAAGTAAACAGAGTTATTTTGATTCAACATTGACTTGACAGTAAAAAAAGTAGAGAAAAAAAAGATATACCTTTTCGTAATAAACAATGCTGTATTCTCGTTCACCGCTTTTGACACGAGGGAATTCCACCATGAGGTACATGAAATTAGAGCTACGTTTCTCACTCTGTAGATAAAAAGAACACAAGCTTCACAAATCAAGCTTTACACAGAGGTAGCAAAAATTACAGTGGCTTCATATCGTGACACTTTTTACCCCCAAACCACTCACCTCATTGATCATTTCAATCTCTCTGAAGGTCAAGCGATCCAGCCAGTCTACTTTAACCATGTGCCCCTGACGATGAGCTTTTGTTAGCTGAGAGAGACAGAGAGGCAAAGAAAGAGAGAGGAAAACTTAAAGAAAAAGACACGTTTGCAAGACTAAGACACAACTAAGACGTTGTGTGCACAATCCTTTAGCCAATCATATGACAGCGGTGTGTCAGCGTGCAAAAGCACACAAAAAGCTCATTAGCCAAAGGACATTCGGTGGGGGGGCAGTGCAAAGTAAGTAGCACACCAAGATGACTCCTACTAAACAAACAGTTAGTAATAGTTAGTACAATAACACATCTCATCTAAAGGCCAGCAAGAGTCTAAGAGGACTTTGTTTAACCAGCCATACATGTGTTTTAGTGGCTAAACATAACGTCCATGACATTCATGATTATTTCAAGGAATGTTCTCACTTCAAAACAAGTTACGCTTTATCAACGGTATCCACAACAAATCATTCTGACTTAAAAGAATTATCCAGCACAACAATCTTTTTTATTTAGTCTGTTCATTTTTCTAAATCCTCCTTTTGATGTGGGACTGTTTTTTTAAGTGGGTGAACATCTGGTTATACATTAAAGACATGATTGATCTACCAGCTAACATGGTCATAATTTGAGTTGAACAATTGTAAATTAAAATTAAAAAAATGCTATATTTGACCTGCCATATTTAAAAAAATATATTTATAGTATCATAAAAATTGTTTCTAATCTTTTGATTCTCCTGAACATCTACACTGTTGTAAATAAATAAATATATGTTGAATTAAAAAATTGGTGAGGTCAAGCTGCAAAAATGGCAGTGCCTCGAGTCCAAGACACACAGAAAATAACATACTCATCCTATTTGTGAAAATGTGGGTCAAATTATGCAAACTAAATATATACCCTGTCCTATATCTTGCCCACAAATATATGAGACAAGCCAACACTCATACACACACACACACACACACACATTCACACACATACATTCAGCATTACTGTCCTGTTTTCTCTCATACTCACGTCACTAAGTATCTCCAGGTCTGGGCCCTGGAACAGAGGGCAGTTAAAACATGTCCTTTGACAGAACACACACACAAGCACACTCCCTCGCAACAACAAACATTCTCAATTCTCATTCTTTCCACAAATTGGGTAATCTATAAACACAATCAGCATATCCATCTATCCCTCCCTGCCGCCACCCACTTTTCATTTAACATATCCCTCATGTACAGTAACTGTCCATTCACAGGCATATTTCTCCAGTTTCTGTCTCAGCTGGGCTCCTCCACTCCCCAATCCATCAACTGACCTTGGCCAGGCGGCCCATCTGGTCCTCTGCCAGAGTGCTGCTGGTCCTTCCTGGTGTACTAGTGGGCTCACTGCCATCACCCTCCACACCCGGCCACACCTTCAGATCATGCATGCCCTGCCGGAACATTCTAGTAGACAGAGTGAGAGAGATGGAGAAAGATAAGGGGGAATAATAAATGTATAAAAGTAGTGGTGTGCAAACTTTAGTGGTAAATAATCTCTTTTGTGATAAGAATCTCTTTCCTAAATAATTAATAACACCTCGCCTTCTATTTTAACATGTACAGATTTTATTCATTCAAATTAATTTGATATAATCTCAGATTCTGAATGTAGTGGTTACAAGCACCCTAAAATCTGTAAGACAATGAAATTATTATTGGAGTGTAGATATGAATCATATGTATTCTGAACAAATTCATAAAAAAGTATTACGAAAAGTATGACACCAAAGTATTTGTCAGCTCAAAAACAATTTAACCAACGGAGCAAAGCATTCAAGTGCAATAATGGATGTGCTTGCCTTACTAACATATGTAAATATTTGGATGCCAAATTTAAATTTTGTGCAAACATATCAGACTGGTAGAAGAAGAGACTGGTGGAAGAGACTAATAGAAGAGAATGGTGGGATGGAATTGTCCTGCAATGCATTTTTACTGTGCTAACGTTTAGGGTTGGTAAGATAAAAAAAAAAAAAAAAAGAATTATCTTAAGCTTTAAAGGCAGTAAAAAGGTAATACTGTGAAATAGTATTACAATTTAAAACAACTGTTTTAAATTGACTCTCCATATGATTGTAAAGTGCTTTGGGTGTACAGCAATGCACAATAAAGCGCTATATAAATGCTTCCTTCATTCATTCATTCATTCATTCATTCATATGTATTTTAAAACTTTTATTCCTGTAAAGGCAAATCAGAATTTTCCGCAGCCATTACTCCAGTCTTCACATGATCGCTTTAATGAAGGCTTTTTAAAAATCCCACTGGGAAAAATGAATAGGAAAAATACTTCTGAAACCAGAGCAGAGGGGAAAAAAAGGCGGCTGGGCACTAAAGCACTCAATTTTATGTCATTTTCCAGTTATATTTCTGATGAACAAAATTGTAAACATTAGACCCTTACCCATATTTCCCAAAGAGGGTGACTGTAGTGCCCCCAACAGGCGTGGCTTGGCCGGGTCCATACACATCCCAAACTGTTAGAGTCACCTGGGCACTCTGAGGCAGGTCAGGGTACTTCACTGGCAGCCTAAGCCACTCGTTCCAGCTAAGGTGAAGAGAAGACAACAATAATAATGTGACAAAACATATGTGACTCAGTACAGTGAACAAATGAAATTTTAAGGTATTAAAATCAGTACAAAAAAAAAAAGATCACATTTGTCATTTATTGTGCAAATATCTAAGTATGCGAGCGGATGATTGGGTACAAAAATATATGCTACATAGCTCAGCAAAGCATCTCTGATATCTTTTGTTTGGTTTCCTGCTCTGACTCATTATTGAATCACATTAGCATAAAATGATCCACTGTGTGACATATAGAGATTAACCATTGATAAATGTACGTACTTCCAGCGAGTGCTGAAGGCCTTGTAAGACGTTCGTACAGGCAGAGCGAGAGGCTTGCCCTCGGCAAACACCTGACAGGTGACGTACAGATCAGAGCAGCTCTCCTGATAGAGTCCTGAGAACCGCAGCATGGGGTCCTCAAGCAGAGCTTTATAGCTCTTCTGCTCTCTCTTGCCCTCCAGACTGCCTCTGCAAAAGCAAACAGAAAGGAGATACTATTTCTGCTCAGTCAGAACACAGCACAATGTCAAGACATTTGCTTTCTGAAGTAAGGAATTTGCATACTGTACCTCTTTATTGGTGAGCAATTGTGCTAAAAGTCAGCAGAGTTACAAAACTATTTGATCAATGATTTCCTTGACTTTTCCATGACACTTTATATGTTCTGATGCTGTTTTTAAGTTTTTGAAAAACATCTCTCATGCTCACCAAGGCTGCATTTATTTGAGCATTAATATTAAACAGTAATATGGGAAACATGTGACCCTGGACCACAAAGCCAGTCACAAGCAGCACGGGTATATTTGTAGCAATAGCCAACAATGCATTGTATGGGTCAAAATGATCGATTTTTCTTTTATGCCAAAAATCATTAGGATATTAAGTAAAGATCATGTTCCATGAAGATATTTAGTAAATTTCCTACTGTAAATATATCAAAACGTAATTTTTGATTAGTAATATGCATTGCTAAGAAATTCATTTGGACCACTTTAAAGGCGATTTTCTCAATATTTAGATATTTTTGCAGCCTCAGATTACACCAGATTTTCAACTAGTTGTATCTCGGCCAAATATCGTACTATACTAACAAACCATACATCAATGGAAAGCTATTTATTCAGCTTTCAGATGATG
>NW_015631061.1:159831-160383 GCF_001515625.1 Sinocyclocheilus rhinocerous | reverse complement strand
AAAACTTATTTTTTGATTAGTAATATGCATTGCTAAGAAATTCATTTGGACCACTTTAAAGGCGATTTTCTCAATATTTAGATATTTTTTTTGCACCCTCAGATTCCAGATTTTCAAATAGTTGTATCTCGGCCAAATATTGTCCTATCCTAACAAACCATACATCAATGGAAAGCTTATTTATTCATCTTTCACACATATTACATAATACAATTAAAAAAACGTTTTTTTTCTATTTTAAAGTGCCCCTATTATGGACGAGTCATCAAGAATTCGAATCTTATTCTGTTACGGCTCTACGTCACGAAGTAATATATTTGCATAATGTCCGCCCACAAACCAATTTCCTGTGGTTAACATCATGTCGAGAAGACGCTGTATCCTAGGCTGTGAGAGTACATTTGTTTTATCACATCTTATAATTACCACAAACTTGACACTTACCACTGAGAAACGTCCTGCTCCAGTCCTGCTTGTGAATCAGTCTCTTGTCAGTCAGCCAGTTCAACCGTTTCATCATCAGACTCCGGCTCGAATTGGTAAGGTACAATC
>NW_015631061.1:143537-159794 GCF_001515625.1 Sinocyclocheilus rhinocerous | reverse complement strand
AGTCGGCTCGCAATCGCCTAAACGAGTCATCAGGAATTCGAATCTTATTCTGTTACGGCTCTACGTCACGAAGTAATATATTTGCATAATGTCCGCCCACAAACCAATTTCCTGTGGTTAACATCATGTCGAGAAGACGCTGTATCCTAGGCTGTGAGAGTACATTTGTTTTATCACATCTTATAATTACCACAAACTTGACACTTACCACTGAGAAACGTCCTGCTCCAGTCCTGCTTGTGAATCAGTCTCTTGTCGATCAGCCAGTTCAACCGTTTCATCATCAGACTCGGCTCGAATTGGAAAGGTACAATTTCTTCTTCTTCTTCTCTCGAGTTTTTTGGCGGATTGGCAAACCAACGTAAAGGTGCATGTAAGGTACAATCGATACCATCTTTTCTATGTATTGACAAGTCTCCAGGGCTGTCATTCCGTCATGGCAATGGGCGTTTCCTTTCCGACACGTACGCGGTAGCCAGTCTCTCTCTACGGCTCTGGACCAATCACAAAGGACTGCGCCATCTGACCAATCATAGCAGTGAGGGCTCAATGAAAGGACCAGTAGCCCCTCACTGCAGAACACAAGATCCAGGGGGCGGGGTTGGATCCACATCTAGGGGGTGGAGATTGGTAGGTTTAGGGATCAGGGGGTGGAGTCGGGTAGGTTTAGGTATATGTAAGGTGGGAGGAGTTGGATCTGGATCCAACCACGCCCCCTGGATCTTGTGTTCTGCAGTGAAGACCATCTCTATGAAGTGGCATCTGCGAGTGTGTCACCACAATTCCTTGCAGGAAAACATTCCTTTGCAATGCACACAGTGAATACATTTTGACTGCTTGGAAGTTTGTTTGAATTTGAATTGACCTGTTCCACTTTTCAGAACGTTAACATTGTGCTGGAAGTTACCACGATGCCGTAACTTCTCCAGAAGTCGTCGTCTTTTCACTTAACCTTCTGGTAACTAAGAGCTCCGATCACTTCGGCTTGTGCTTCTCTAGATGTCTGGCAAATTTGGATGTTTTTGGCATACGTAACAGTAGTTTTTCCCATTATCACCTGCTTTGTCAATTTCTTCTTCTTCTTCTCTCGAGTTTTTTGGCGGATTGGCAAACCAACGTAAAGGTGCATGTAAGGTACAATCGATACCATCTTTTCTATGTATTGACAAGTCTCCAGGGCTGTCATTCCGTCATGGCAATGGGCGTTTCCTTTCCGACACGTACGCGGTAGCCAGTCTCTCTCTACGGCTCTGGACCAATCACAAAGGACTGCGCCATCTGACCAATCACAGCTGTGAGGGCTCAAGGAAAGGGGGGTTTAGAGAGACTGATTCTTTGAACTGCTTCGCACGAGTCGTTTATGAATCATTTAGAAATTAGGTAAAATTAAATACATTTTTTGATAAAACTAACGTGTTTTTTGACCTTGCATGCATGTAAACCTGTTTTAGGAGACTCATAAAACAATATTAGCAACCTTAAAAATGGCATAATAGGGGCACTTTAATATATTTCAAAATGTAATTTAAGCCTATGATGGCAAAGCTAAATTTTCAGCAGCCATTATTCCAGTCTTCAGTTTAGTGTCACATCATGATACTTCAGAAATCTGAAATCTGTTGTTCAAGAAAATGTTCTTATTATTATCACAGCTGAAAAAAGTTGTGCTGCTTAATATTTTTGTAGAAACTGCGCTTTTTCAGGATTCTTTAATGCATACATACAACGTTCAAAAGAACAGCATTTATTTAAAATAGAATGTTTTTTTTTCAGTTATCAATTTAATGCATACTTGCTGAATAAAAGTACAACTTTCTTTTAATAAAATCGTTCTGAGCACAAACTTGTGAACGGTAGTGTAAATCTACGGGAACGTGAGTGTTGTTGAGGTGTCCAATACTGAACGCGTTTGTTCACAACTAGTGTTCGCGCGCGTCTATTTGGCGCAAGAAAAATACGCACTTTAACTTTTGAGAAGTTGTTTAAAACTGTTCTTAAACGAATTTTTCTTTTTTTTTTTTTTTTACTACAAGTCCTTTTCAAGAAGGTCCGGACGTTATTACTTAACATGGTGACAGGCAGCTCTTCTTCATGCATTTGGATTTAACGGTCACTGACTACGCTTACATGCGCCAGTATGTGAAGTGTGTCGTGAATCGTGACGTGACTCCTGACGTTGTTCGTGGCCACGTTGGCCTGGGCGGAGCTCGCGCTTGGGGCTTCTTGTTATTGTTGTGTTGGCCGTCGCCATTAAAGGCTTGACTAAACTATTCTCTCGTGTCAGCGATTCAATATACCTCACCTACACACTGGCGTGGTGGCAGCGTTATCGTATTCACTCCCCAAACGTTCCGGTGAGCTCACGTGAGATCTATTCACGCTACAATCGCGCGAAAGCGAGCAGCGTTGTGGATTATCTCCGCTGACGACACTCGAGATATTAGCCATGGCGAATACACACAGAGCACCTAAGCAGTGGTGCCTAACGAAAGTTGAGACTGTGAATTCATTTGAGAACTGGCGTCAGAACCTTGTTTACACGTTGTCATTGGACAATGAGTTCGCTCCTTTTCTAGTTGACGGCGCGCGCTGGGAAAAGAAGACAAGGGCTTCACCATTCAGAGGTTTTATCGATGACGACGAAATACTATTGTTAAAAACTCCACTTGCATTGATAACATATGGCAGACTATCAGACTACATTATGGATTCCAATCTACTGGTGCACATTTCATTGACTTTGCTGCTATTAAGCTTGAGTCTAATGAAGGGCCAGAGGATTTGTACCAGAGATTAATGGCTTTTGTTGAGGACAATTTACTACGCAGAGACTCTGGCATTACTCACGGAGGTGAAGCCATTCTAGAGGATGAGGAGCTCTCTCCCTCGATCGAAAACTTCATTGTTCTAACTTGGCTTCGTCTTATACACAGCGATTTGCCAAAGCTTGTAAAGCAGAGGTATGGCACGGAGTTACGGTCACGCACCCTGGCATCCATCAAACCAGAGATATCTCAGGCCCTGTGTTCATTACTAGATGAGCTACAGTCGTCAGAGGATGCCAGAGCTATGCGCACAGCCGTTTCTAACCCTCCAAGACAGAAGCTTGCTGCACTGGGTCGATCTAGGAAGTCCTGCCCACTCTGTAAGGAGGCTCGCAGACCGGACAATCACTTCCTCAGTAAGTGCCCTTTCCTGCCCCCTCCAGACAAAGCTTTCATTGCCAGGGCGCGGCAAGTTGCTGGCTCTCCATGTCACTCCGACGGCGAGTTCGAGGATGACAGCAAGGACATATCCTTCAATCCTAAGGCGGTACAGCGCGTTCACATTATGCAGTCACCCTGCCTCGAGGCTTTCCATGGTCACGTCCCCGTTAGGCTGACCATCGACAGTGGTGCAACTGGAAACATGATAAGGGCAGCATGTGCCACCAAACTGGGCCTTAAAGTCTCCAGCAGTACATTGTTGCAGCAGCTGTCCGGGTGGCTGGTCTCAGACGATCTTGGAGGTGAAGATGCTGCGCCAGTATGTGAAGTGTGTCGTGGATCGTGACGTGACTCCTGACGTTGTTCGTGGCCACGTTGGCCTGGGCGGAGCTCGCGCTTGGGGCTTCTTGTTATTGTTGTGTTGGCCGTCGCCATTAAAGGCTTGACTAAACTATTCTCTCGTGTCAGCGATTCAATATACCTCACCTACACACTGGCGTGGTGGCAGCGTTATCGTATTCACTCCCCAAACGTTCCGGTGAGCTCACGTGAGATCTATTCACGCTACAATCGCGCGAAAGCGAGCAGCGTTGTGGATTATCTCCGCTGACGACACTCAAGATATTAGCCATGGCGAATACACACAGAGCACCTAGTCTTGTTATTGTTGTGTTGGCCGTCGCCATTAAAGGCTTGACTAAACTATTCTCTCGTGTCAGCGATTCAATATACCTCACCTACACACTGGCGATGGACATCAGTAATCTAATTATTTACCTTATTCTAAATAAGCCAATATTATGATTATGGTGTTTACATGAGTTGCTTTTAGAATATTCCTTTCATGTTCCCGTTTTACATGTTATAGTCATACAGTCTATGGTTATAGTACATAGTTCGATTAATGGCACACGCCATTACGTCCCCACGTGACGCCATCCGACGTCCCCTCCGGAATTTCACATATAAACATATAGTTCGTCTTCGTGATGATGCCATGTACAGTTTTGGGTGTTTCGTTTTTAATTTTATGAAAGCTTCAAGTGCAGTTAATTATTTGTCAAACGGTTGACCACTGTATCCTGTCGCAAAAATGACGGTAATAGTGTGATTAAGGCGTTTACGTGTCTATTCTGCACTTCAGTAATGCGACTAAAATAGGAATACTCCACATGTCTTAATTCGATTTCTGTTTACTTCGACTATGACTTTAGCCGGATTAAGGTAATCAAAAATCTCTGTTTACATGGTAGATTCTTAATCAGAGTATTGTTTTAATCGTATTCAAATCGGAGTATTGTTGTCCATCTAAACGTACTGACTGTCCTATAATGAGCTCTTGCGCGAGTTTGCTTACTGGCACCCCGGGACTCCTTCCGTCTGTTCTTCTAACCACGTAATGCAACGCAACACACGCTGTGAAATTAAACTGATTTCGTTATGACAAACACTCGCAGGTCAGAAGAATGATTTATTATCTTTATTTTTGATCCACACGTACACGGACAGAGACTCGTTAAGATCGCGGGCAAAAGGAGAATGATGTCAATAGACTGATGAAAGCCCTAAAACACAAAAGCTCTCGCTGGACTCGTGTTAATTCTTCTGACTCACAATGTTGCCATGCTCGCTTTGGTAAACATCGCAAAAACAACGATTTGATATCATGCAAGGAAGATTTCTCTTTTCATTTAAAATAAAACTGCACTACATTTTGTGCTCTTATATAAGTTACCAGTAGACACTTTATTATTATATTACATATTATTAATTACATAAATTGATGCATATGATACATAGCATCTACCAATAATACGTGCGCTGTCTTTGAGCAGTGTGCTGTTATTTGGCCTCTGTTGACATTTTGCTTGTTTGACAGCTCTGTAATCAAAACAATGACTAAGGTCCAGAAACATACTCACATTTTAAGTTGGACGTTTATGTCCAGATCGCAACTATACACATAGTTAAATTTGTCTGTGTCCATCTTCAGTAATCGATGAAGGGTTATGAAAAACCGTAGTGAGTGAAACAAAACAGATAAAAAAGAATAACTAAATGCAGATTTCTCAGGCGGTGGGAGATAAACTGCAGGGCCTCTAGCAAAGATCCTGCACTGGATCTGCTGGAACTTTTGCTTTTCGCAGCACTTTATATTCTTGATACAACTCTGTCTGATTAATGAAAACCAATATAGCCGGTCAAAAATACTATCAGTCTTAATTTAAAACAATAATAAAGCATCTGCCAGGGCTTCATCGCGTCAGTTTTTAGAAAGGAAAACATTATAACCAGACGTAAATACTCGATGTCAAATCAATCGATAACCGCAGCGACTTGTATGGACTGAACGGATCCGAAATGGCTTCTTTGGTCTGGTGGATCCCGGTGGCTTCCTGTTTGGTTTAAGAACGGATAGTAATACAGGACAAATTTCGTAAGGCGTTTAAAAGTCCTCTTGAATAGCATGTTAGTTGTAGATTGAGTACAATTGTTTGCAAGTTTCTGAGTTTAAACTGAATTAAGGCATATCACTGTAAATCATATTTTTTTTTCTGAAACATTTGCATTAGTTTCATTTATTTAAATGTTTAATTAATTTAATTATGTACTGTATTTCATAAATCCCCCCAAAATTAATCAGTTTGAAATCTATTTAAATTGCAATCCATTGTAGTCTCTATGTATTAAGAAATTGCCAAAGAGAGAGAGAGAGAGAGAGAGAATAGCAATTGTTTATACATTGCACTTAACCCAAGTTGTGATGGTTGGATCTGCTGTAAAACCAGTAGGTTATGGCCTTTGTCAGCCATTCTGCACAGCAGGTGGACAAGTCATTTGCAATTGCTATCTGTCTTTTGGGTGCATGAACGTAATATTCTCCAAGTATGTTCTCCAATGCAATGAACATTTTATTGGTGTGTTTGTGTATATAGGCATCACAATAGGTTGTACTTCCTAAAAACCTCATCTCTCTTCACACAAGCGTGTTTCTTGTCCTCGTTTGTGAGGGCAGAAAAAGAACCAAGCCAATAAAAAGATTAAGAAAACAAACTGTTCTTGCTTTTAATTTACATTCGCTGGCAGCTTGGCATTCGATCACTCACATCCTAAATCTTAGTGCAACTTTGGGTCCCCCCTGCACATTAGTGTGTGGTTATATAATAAATGGTGATGAGTCAGACTGCACAACAGAACAGGACCGCAGTCCATTACATCCTCCGCTCGGGACTCAAGAGCTGTTAAAGAGGATAAGGCTCATTGCCACCCCTCATGTGTTCCGAACACTCACAGAGGGGGCTCTGCTTCCTTGCTCCCAAGTTTAAAGCCACATTCCTTTGAGTTGAAGCCAAAGGGCAGCTGCACTCTTGAGATGACGAAGGTTTCCACTGGCTAGACCTTACCAGGCCTGAACTTGTATATTCAGGAATTGCTTATGACCCAGCAATAATTGCTTATATGATGGATTAAATGTTTGCAGGTACACTCTAAAAAAAAGGTGCTAAATAGCACTAAAAGGGGTTCATTGGCTTGTAATGATGGGGAACCACTTCAAGTGCTATATAGCTTCTATCTATCTAGCTTTACAGCACCTTTGCCAAATGGTGTTACTGTATGTAGAACCATACGTTCCCCATTCTCCTCCTTACATTTTAGATATGTTACTCCACTCTCATATGTTTGCTATGATGAATGGGAATTTACTTCAATGGCAAAAGCTGTTTTGAATCACTTTTATGCTTTTCTGAGGTCAAAAAGTTCCATGTGAGGGCCATGGAATATATAGGGGGCCTTGGGGGCAAAACGGTTGAGAGCCACATTATCTTCAGGAAATACACTTTATTTTAATTTGATTTTTAATAATTTCCCCAACTAAACTAAGAGACTAAGATAGAGTTAGAGAACTATACAGGGATTTAACAGGTTCTTTGTATGGCATAATTGACATTGGTGCTATATAGCACCTTAAAAACCCCAAAGAACCCCCTGAAGAACCATTTTGTGTGTGTGTGTGTGTGTGTGTGTGTGTGTATGATCAATCTGAATTATGTGCATTGCATTTTTGCATTCATTTTTACTTTTAATAAAATGGATAGGGAAGTTTAAATTCATTGTAACCTGTAACCTAAAATGCCTCCATAGAATATATAGATTGATTTAAAAGAATTATTTAAACAAAAAACACATTGACTACTATGTGAGGCTCATTTAAACAATGCTTATATTGTACAGTAGGAATAAATCGGCGATTCCCAAACAGTGGTACTTGTAAATCAGGGGAACTTAGAATTTTAAATTTTTTAAGGTGACATTTTAAATGTGTAACAACAAATGTGCTGGAATTTTTAGTAGTGTAATTTACTTCAACAATGTATTGTTTTTAAATGTGCTAAAGAAAAAAAACACAAAATAAAAAAAAAAGAAATAGTAAAAAAAAATTTTAATTCTGAGAAATAGTAAAAATTCTGTTCCTTTTAAAAAAGACACAAAATAATATGTTTTGTCCATTTTTGTGGACGACACATGTAACCCATCTTTGTTAATATTTCAGTCATTTTCTCAGCAATAAAACTCTCTTACGTATTTCCTAAAATTCTGTTCTGGGTAAATAATCTTTTCCTAGAACTGTATTACAGATTGGCTACATAAGACACAGTTTGGGAAACAGTGGGATAGGTTACCTAAGGTTTACCATTAAATCAGAAAATGTGCTGCCAAAAATCAAGTGTACCTGTTGAATAGACTTATTCATAACAGCACTTTTAGTTACTCTTCCATTTAACGACAATAACCAAAGATTAATTGACAACCAAAAATTGTGAACTTCTGCCCGATGGCCTTTTGGCAAGTTTTCTGCTCCTATTGGACACAAATCATGTCCTATGAGGCGGAAATGTTTAAATACGACACCAGTTCTAACGTTCAAGCAGAGGGGAACATGCTAAGAATGCACGGCCAGAGCAGAGGAGAGACTGTGAGTCACTTTGTCCAAACTGAGGCGCTAGTAGTCAGTGCCATAGAGCAGTAGTACAACATGCAGTACACAGGGAGGAGCTTTCAACACCTTTCAGACTACTGTGGGGTGACACAGGCGTGAATGCAACAAACAGACTTTGTGGTACCCCAGGGCCTCCTTGGAAAACGCCTGTTTCTTCTATCGCAAATTTTTCCATCTTGATAGCAAAGATGACGAGAGATGAGCTAATGTGCAAACGAGTATGTAATGTTTGGTTCTGGCTCAAAGAGCGTTACCTTCTCGGCATCCGCTCAAAGCCTAATCCCTCGCGCTCGACACCTACCTAGGATCCTTCCTTAACAACAAAAAAGCAGTTCAGAAATATTACATCTTAATCTTCTCTGGTCATAAACACACACACCTGCAGCGGTAGTGCAATAAAAGTCCAATTCTGCCTTTATGAGCTTCCTCCTGCTCATGAACATCTTCAGCTGGAACAGACCCACGTGAGGTCACCGCGGCCATGACATCATCAGCATGAGCTCAGTCCAAAGAAGCAGACCAGGGTCACGGCAACCTGAGGACCACAGTTGTGATGGATGCCTGTGTTTGTGTGTTTGAAGATCACCTAGTAAGGAGTCAAAAGTAAAAAAAAAAATTATATTATATTATATTATATTATATTATTTTTATATTAATTTAAACAATTATTATCAAACAATTATATTAATTTAGTAACATAAATATATCTTAGTGTAGGCTATATCTTTAGAGTTTTATAATTCATTATCTTCTTGTCGATCCACCAGTTCACATTTACAACTGCGTGTTTTCTGCGTAAAAATAAGGGTCGTTTTTGGCTTTGGTCTAAACAAAGAGCAGAAGGGCTTATTGAAAAATGCTAATTCATTCTCTGCCAGCAGGTGGCGCTTTTCGCCTGGAATATAGCCTTTCCCCCGTAACGGCAGTAAACAAAGCAGCGCAGCACCTGACTGAAACTTGCAGCGCTCATATTTAATCAATTAAACCATAGCCTTTTGAAGTGTAAGCTATATCTCAATTTACATGTATATTTAGTTTTTCTCACCGGAGCACCACCTGAGTCTTCTCCCATTTCTACCAGTGATCACTGTTTGCTTCTACCTGCGCATAAATCAATAGCATCACTGGGCTGTAGGTTGCCAAGTTGAGGGGACAAATGGGTTGAAATTTGTATGCGTCGATCGTGTGAGAAAGATGCGTTTCATACAAGATCTGGCAACTGGACAACCTTGGAATTTGTTGACGTGATTATAGAATGAGGTTTTGCCCATACAAATTATGGGAGTTTTACCAGAAGCGAATGTAGCAAACATATAAAATACGCCGAGTGGGATTTTTTTTTATAGAAAGATTAAAAATATGGTAGAAATACAGGAAAATATTTAAACGGGATGATAGCGGTATAGAATGGTAAAATACGGGAGAATCCTGGGAAAAACGGGAGGGTTGACAGGTATGACAGGTGGAGCTGGGGAAGGTAGAGGGTTTCTGAAGCAAGCTGTAACTGCTACAGCAAGCACTAGTCATATATTTGAATGTTGAGCAGTGAGCTCATTGGCTACTGATACAGGAGAGAGCCAATCAGCTGTGCCATGTGATGATGTCATTATGTCAGATTGCGTTAGACCTATCGGACTGCGCCATCTAGAGTTTCATGCCAGAACTTTGTATTTCAAATCTATCAACATATTTACTGACATATCACTTGAGACTTACTGATATAAAAATTATAATTAAACTTTATTTGGAATACTACTTGTGCACAATGCACATTTCTTAATATTAAGCCTAAATGTGTTTTAATGTCATTTCTGATGAGTTGAGGATTGTATGATCTTTGAATAATATCAGTCTTTAAATGCAAGATATTTAAAGTATACCTGAAGTATACTTGTAATAGTTCCACTTTAGCACAATCAAATATACTTCAGTACATCTTTAGTTGGACTTCAACACTATGTCTGCACAATTAAACTGTATTACTAGTTGTTCCAATTTAGCAGACTTTAAGTATACTAGTTTAGTACACCAACAGTACAATTGCAGAGTATTTTTATTAAACACATAGATATGTAAATGTATTTGTAGTATACTTAGCATGAAATAAATTTATTTCAAATAGATTTTAGTATATTTATTTTTCCCTGGTGTTTACACTGCCCTGCATCATATTTGCTGAATAACATCCAACACTTGTTTCTTACTAATTTTGGGGTGCTCATTCCAAAAATAGGGCCTGTTTTGCTCTGTGGCATTTTTAGCATTTTAGCATTTTCGATTTTGACAACCAGTTGTAAGGTCAAAAAGTCTTGTATTATATCTTAATCACCAAATATCTGTGTGGTAATATGCCACAAAGACATGATTACTATCTTCCTTTGAGCAGTTACAACTATTTGTTCAGTTCTTAGCCAATTTTCACATATATGAATGATTCTGAAGGTAATAAATTAATGATTATGCCTAATCCAGATTGAAAAATTAGAATGATGGCCAGTGACAGAAGAAAATGCAAACATAGATGTATTCTGTTACATATGTGGGTGTTTTACTACAAAAAGTAACAAGAAAATGACAGTTTTTGTGTGTGTGTGTGTGGGGGGGGGTTATTTATTTCTAAACTTGTGTTTACGTAAACTTCTTTGACATTTAATGGAGTCTTTGAACATATTTTTACACTCCTTTGTGTTAACGTATACATTTTCAATACATCTTGTCATTAAAACAGAAACATTTGGCATTTTACTGCTTTTGTTATTTTGATAACTGGATTAAAGCGGATACATAGACCTACTACATATATATACATTTTTATTATTTTGGGGAAAAAAACTGGGCATGATGGAAGTTTTATACTTTTTAACTCAGCATCATCAAATTAGGTGAAATTAGACCTTTTTTTTCCAAATGTATGGCTGTTATCTTTAATTGGCAACTCATGTTATCCATATTTGTTCAGCATGCTGTCTCGCGTCAACTTTTTCTTTTTCTTGCTCTCCAGCTCTCTTCCCCACCTCTCTTAGTCATCCCAGGATGTGTCAGAATTTCTATAGTTTTTCAAGGTCATGCCCAGTGGAGCGGAGAATGGCAATCACCGGAGAGAAAGAGCAAGTGGTGCCAAGCCACAGCTTTTTCCTTTGCACACCCCCTAACTAACCTGCCCCCACCCCAGAAACACACCTCAGGTAGGGGGTAAACCACTCCTCACACCCGTCCCCGTGAATGCACGGGGGTATAAATGGAGGATGCGAAAGAGGAGAGAGAACAATTCAGAGGGCGATCGAACAACTCAGATGGATCCCATGGCGAGACATGGTGTGATGATGATCTTCATGGCCTCTTTGGTGTGGATGAAATGTTCAGCAGCACCAATGCAGTGCCACTTCAACTCTCAAGGTGAGACCAGGTGTCCCGTCTCATGATATTTCCTCTAAATCAGTTTTATTTGGAGTGCACTTGTTGATCAGGCACTCTCAGGACTTGATCTTCAGTGTGCTCGATGTCTCTCTTCACAGCTCTGTGTGAGTATGATGGGAAGCAGTACTCTATGGGAGAGAGCTGGATGGAGCAGGGCTGTGTGCAGTGCACCTGCCTGCACCCTATGGGAGTGGGATGCTGCGAAACGTAAGAGTCGTAACATCTTGCATTAATTTCTCTATTGGATAATAAATAAAAGAACCTAATAAATGGGAATCTTGAGATTTTTCTGTTTTATTTTGGTGGACTGAAAACAAAATTACACTCTTGAAAACCCTTATTTTGGAGAATGTACACAGAATGTAGTTAATTTGAATTTATATTTAAATCAATCGCTCGATTACAGTGTGCATCGGCCTGTGGACTTTCCTCCCTGGTGTGAAGTTCGGGTTGAATCTCTGACCTGCCAGGTCACACTGGTGATGACCTCTGATCCCCGCCTGCCCTGCATTCCCGGAGAAGAGAACAATGTTGATCCAAGACATGGAGCACTCAACATGAAACTAGAAGGTTAGCATGGAGGAAGACTTCAAACCACAATTCACCTGCCTGTCAGCTAACATCTATCTCACTATTACGTGAGATGCAATATTACTCCTATAGCACTTGTATTCTCGAAGCATAACCATTACCATTTAAGTTCTCAATTTAAAGGAAAATAGGATGTGGTTTTACATGTAAAGCATGTAGGAGAGGAAAGCATTCTAATGAATTATCTGGAGAGACAGATGGGAAGTTTTATATTTGTATGGAATGTTATGCATTGTGTATATTAATTTGTGCTTATTCTGCCATGTTATTATCACATAACTATACCACAAAATATTAGCACTGCGTGGCCTGTTATCTCTTTTACATATTTTTAAGCTCAGAGAGCAAAATTAAAAGTGTATTCCCTGTTAAATAGTTGCAAAAAAAAAAAAATCTTTATGAGACAAGCAATATTTTGATTTGATAATAAATGTGTTATATGTAACTGTTTGTGTCATATTTACAATGTTTACACTAATAAATATGTATAGAAAAATCATCTCATTCTTTTAATTTCTAAAAAAAAAACTACAATAGTACAGTGGTTCTCAGGGGCCTCATAAAAGAAAAATCAATAATTTTGACCCACACAATGTACAGTATTTTGGGCTATTGCTACAAATATACCCATGCGACTTAAGATGCGGTTTTGTGCTCCAGGGTCACATATTGTAGTTCACACAGGTGGGACAACCGTTTCAGAAATCAAACCACCAGAAATCAAACCTCTCAATAACAGTTTTATTCAGTTATGGTTTGCATATAGAGAAATGGTACAAAATAGCTTGTAATAGAGAATTGAAATACAATAGAAACCATTTGTCATTATAGTTTGGAGCATACGAATGAAATACAGACAATAAATACAGAAATCTTTACATTACAGGAGGTAAAGCAGTCTGTTGGTCAAAGCTGAAATGTGAAGTAGCTTAAATAAAGAATTGTCATCTCATTGCACGGCAAAAGATAAAAACCAATAAAACAACTCTAAATATAAGCCACCTTTGAATTTAAAATAGACCACTAACAGGACATCCCACAACAACAATAACTCGTTAGTTTTATGATCTCCCTGCACAAACACCAACTCAAATGTTGATGCTGTTTGTCCCTGTGAACTGTGAAACATATGAAGCTAGAGTGGGATTTGTGGGAAGCACTTTGATTGGAAGGTCCCAACTGAAGGTGTCCACATCCACATGCTCTGCCCCCGTCCATACTGTGACTTCTGACTGATTCTGCAGAACCACCGGTGCCTCCACTGGCTCCCGCGCTGTTACGAACTCAAAATGCAGACGCCATCTTAACGTCACTGGGGAAGAGAATAAAATCACTGAATGAGAATGTTGCTTTATCAGTGTTCACTTATTTCCTTTACTCACATATATTTGATAACAGATTTAAAACTTCGGGTTCAAGCTGAACCGGAAATAAACCAATAAGTCAACCAAAAGCCACATTATCCAACTTTCAACATACAACTTTTTATGAGTGAAGGATTTCTAACCTATATCTGTGGTGAATCCTGGTGTGACATTGAGGGGTACAGGGAGAGAGAAATGGCTGGAGGCTGTGTGCAAGCAGGACTCTAGATGTCGAGCATGAGCAGTGACACTGACAGCCTGGCCGGGACGTCTTTGGTACTGCTCTTGGACCTCCTCCTCACTTTGTAGACTTACTGAATACTGAGCAGATATAAATACACATGAACACACTACAGGAGCACTTCATGAAAATTACATTCTCAAAAATTTGCGGTCAATTAGATAAGAAAAAAAAATCACAATGCACTGGGTCAGCTGGCCAATCAGAGCAGACTGCGCTTGTCAAAGGAGGGGGCTTTGTTGAAAACGACGCGTTTGAGAGAGGCGGGGCATAGAGGACCTACAATAATGTACAGTATTTGAAAAATAATGTGTTTTTTGAACATTAAAGCATGTCAACATACTCTGTTACACCAAATACACAAAATAATGATCTTTAAAATAGCATCATATGACCGCTTTAAATTGATCAAAAGTGACAGTAAAGACTTTTGGATTTTGCATTTATTTGAATATTATATTAAATAAATGCTGTTTTTTGAGCTCTATATTCATCAAAGAATTCTGAAAAAAAAGATTAAGCACTGCTTTTCAACTGTTTTCAAAATGAATTAATAAGAAATGTCTCTTGAGCTCCAAATCAGCATATTAGAATGATTTCTGAAGGATCATGTGACACTGAAGACTGGAGTAATGCATTAAAAAAAAAATCATACCGTCCCCAAACTTTTGACCTGTACTATATACTATACCTGTAAACATGGAATATCCCCTTCTGAGAATGTGAAGGTGCCAATAATATCTTCCCCGAGCCTGTACACAGTCTTAAAGATGCAGAACTTAGCCACCTTTCCCCGCACGTTTGTGATGTTGAACATATCTGTGAAGGAAATGCATACATATTCACAATTGACACAGAATTCAAATCTAAGCAGAGGACCACAACATAAGAGATAGATGAATGACAAACACACATTCTTTCAAAGACACAAGCCTTCCCACATTCACTCACGCACATGGGCATCGTCGTGAGGTGGTGATCATCAGCATGTCCAGAGCTCTTTCTAGCGGTCTTGTATCTCTCCTGCTTCCTTCCTCCTCCTCCAGAAAGGGGTTTGAGGGAGCCACTTCCTCATCTTGGGGAAACGGAGGCTCTGGCATGCCTGCAAAATAATATTTTCTTACACTGTGGAGACACTCTATTCACAGGCATATTTGTGTTAATTTATTCAACAAGCAAGTATTCATTTAGGTGTTAAAATAAAAAAAGCGTGTGGAAAGTGATTAATGCATCTCTAATGCAGCTTGCTGAAAATTAGCCTCTGCTTTGCATGGACAAGACTAACAGGGAGAAAGGAGACCATTTGTGCAACCTACCATGAAGCACTAAAACTCTGAAAGGGACTCGCAGTAACTTGATGGGTGAGTTGACTCGCTGGCAGCCAATCGTGAGCTTGTACACGTACTTCACTGCCTGACCCCGGAAACTGGGTGGACCATCAGTGGGCACAACCTCACTATAGGAATCTGAATGAGGGGAAAACATTATTTACTGGTAGCCACAGCTGAAAAAACCTGGCAGAGGTTTGTTTTACATGTGGCTGTCTCCTGTAGTTCAGAATGACATTAGCCAGGCATAATGTGCAATTACATGACTGAACAGCTGAACTTTGGCCAGCTGACTGTTGGTTTTAAACCATGAACCAGTTTTCAACAGCATATCAACATTATCTGGGTCATGAGGAATTATTTTTCTGAACTGATTAAGGGGTTCACTTCTTATTACTGATGTTGTGAGGGCATAAACCATGGAAACAACACAAGCACTTATCAAAAGAAAATGTAATGGGTTATTTAGACCAAAAGTGCATCTGTGTCTGGTTTTATTTTCAGCTTCTTACAAGTCTTGCTCTCTCCAGGATCCAAGCGAAGGTCACAGAACAAGATCTTTGGTGGTGTGTCCAGCACACACTGCCCTCGTTCACCTGGACCAATGAAGAAACAATTGTGAAATCTCTCCTCTAAATCCCGGCTCTAAAATCAAGAGTTTTTCTGTGAATAAATCTGAGATTACAGAAAGCTGGATAAATTAACAAATCTTAAATGAACATCTAATCCTCGTCACAAGCACACGTTCTGATAGACTCAAAGTATTTGGCTTTTACTCTGACAAAAAAGCCACAATTCAACACCAAACTAATAGAGAGATTACAAAAGTTGACAAGTTCCCAGCATACAGTGCCAACAGGACGTCTGTGACCATCTGAAATCATTACACTGCTTGATCTTCACGTGCTTTGTCAGCCATCATCAGCGGTTTCTTGAAATTTATAGGGTTTCTGACTCAAGTAACTCTGCACTTGTTAAACTCTGCATTTTCCCCAATTAACAATGTGAGTTTGGCAGATTGTATTCGGTCATTTTTCTGCCCAGCATGTTTTTACCTACCTTCTGGTGAAGTACAGTAATTCATGCTGGATATAACCTTTGATACATTTTT
>NW_015631061.1:140960-143488 GCF_001515625.1 Sinocyclocheilus rhinocerous | reverse complement strand
AAATATTTTAAAGTAGAAGGTTATTTTAATATTGCATAATTGTGTATTTTTGCATAAGGTAAGTACAGCATCCTCATCAATAGAAATATTTTAAAGTAGAAGGTTATTTTAATATTGCATAATTGTGTATTTTTGCATAAGGTAAGTACAGCATCCACTTTAATACAAATATTTTAAAGTAGAAGGTTATTTTAATATTGCATAATTGTGTATTTTTGCATAAGGTAAGTACAGCATCCTCATCAATAGAAATATTTTAAAGTAGAAGGTTATTTTAATATTGCATAATTGTGTGTTTTTGCATAAGGTAAGTACAGCATCCTCATCAATAGAACTATTTCCAGTTTCCACAACCTAAACATTTGCTTTTAGTACAGTATTTTCTCAAACTGCCAAAATCTTGAGTAGTTTCTGTTCTGAATTTGCTCACTGTTCTGTTCTGCTTCTAAAAATACCCAATTGCAACATGTGACATTTGACTGCTCTGACACAAAACGTGAACTGAATTGAGCTGGAGGATGACACTATTGTCTTCTGTAGAGCGGCTATAAAGCTGAATTGAACTTGCTCCTAACTGGAAAATTTTGCAGTGTTGACTGAATAACATTACCATTGTCTTCAGTAGAGCTACTTATCACTGAACTGAACTTGATTCATTATTGATGAATAATGGATGAATATTGATTGATGAATATTACACAGTTATTAAATTAAACTGAAACAGCACTGAACTGACTGGAGCTGCTAGCTGCATTACAGCAGAATTTGGTATTGAGGGAATTTATTTGAAGCAGTTTGCATCATTGATTCTGTTTTTTCCCCCCTGTTTAATACTGTGAAGCTGCTTTGAAACAATCTCTGTTGCATAAAGTGGTATATATAAATAAAGGTGACTTGACATACAAACCACATAATGTTAAATATGGCTGTTATAGAAAAACTGATCTTCATTCGATTTTCTTTATCTTAAGTAAAACTAGTCTGATATTAGCTGCTCATTTTTCACCTCTGCTTGGTATCAGTACGGTGTCGCTCTCAGCTTGGACGTCCTGCTTGGTGCCCTGAGCGGGTAAAGCCACACGACTCTCGCTGGCATGGAACTGGCAGTGGATCTGAGCACTGGCCCAGGCCAACATCTCACTGTGGAAGGTGAACAGACTCAATCCCAACTGACAGCACATACATATATATGTCAAAAAGCAACTTTGTGACTTTGCCTATGCTGATTACAGTGTTCTTTACCTGCTGGCAGATGTAGACAGATGTGATATAGGGTTTGTGAAGGTTATAAGACACTCTAAAACCTCCCCGGCCAAAAACACAGGCCCTCGTGCCATTGATGCCACCACCTCAATCATCTGAGAAAAACAGAAAGGTTATATGCAAGGTACTTGATGGTACTTGACTTAAGATGGTTTTCTGGCCTCCCAGTCTGGACAAGTTGGCTTATTGGTTTTAGAGGGGTTTCCAAACTAGGAGACCAGTTAAGGCCAGCTAAGACCAGCAAACCAGCGTAGACTGGTTTAAGATGTTTTTGGCAGGGTAGAGAGTAGGGGCCCGTTTCAAAAAGGAGGTTCAACCAACTCTGAGTTAAAACTTGAATTCTGAGTTGACTTACCCTGAGATGGGAAACTCAGAGTTTTCGGTTTCAGAACAGCTGAATTGTGTTAGTTCAGTCAACTCGGAGTAGGTTGACTCTGAGTTTAGTGCATGCACCACAACTATGAGAAGTCATGATCAATGGAACTCCGAAATTATGATTCACCATGGCAACAGCACCAACAAAAAGATGTCCGCATACTTTGAGTCAACGCATAAGTTTAATTCTTAATCACTGTTATAATAACAGAGGTGAAAACTAGCAGAACGGTAGGTTATTGAACTAATATAAATTTTCATGGTATCCCATGGGCAAAAAAAAAAAAAAAAAGAAGAATCATATAATTTAAAAAATCATACAAAATCATATAAAAAGAAAAAACAGTAAAGGCACATTCCCAGAAGTCACTGTGTGACATTACATATGATCAAATTTTGTTTAAAAGTTTTGTATTTTTATTATCAGTAACGTACATTAGGGTGTCCAGGAAATGAGTCATTTTATTGGGAAAAAATCTGCACAATTATGACCAATTAACAATGGATATGAATGGATATTGATATTAATTTTGTCATTTTGTGCCATTTGTCTTAGTATAAAACATTCCACTGTTCAATAAAATTACAGAAATTGTTATAATATTAACAAAATCGCAATGATGTCAATGAAATCATAAACCATGTTTAAAAAAATTACCTTGAAGATGACACCCTCATTTTTTTATTTCCATCTTGTAAGAAATCCTGTTAATTATACTGTCAAAAAAATATCAAGTTATAATAAAGTGCCAGAGCTTGACCAACACTAATTTACATTTTACTGTACTAATTTAACATTTATTCATTTATTTTTTTTAAGTGAGCTCAAAACATATCTTGAGTTTTTAAGTAGTCCGTTTTGAATGCAAAAGTACTTTGCCTTGTTCTTG
>NW_015631061.1:139222-140612 GCF_001515625.1 Sinocyclocheilus rhinocerous | reverse complement strand
GAGTTGACTTACCCTGAGATGGGAAACTCAGTGTTTTCGGTTTCAGAACGGCGGACTTGAGTTAGTTCAGTCAACTCTGAGTAGGTTGACTGAGTTTAGCGCGTGCACCACGACTATGAAAAGACATGATTCGAAATTATGATTCACCATGGCACTGACAAAAAGACGTCCGCATACTTTGAGTCAACGCATAAGTTTAATTCTTAATCACTGTTATAATAACAGAGGTGAAAACTGGCAGAACGGTAGGTTATTGAACTAATATTAAATTTCATTAAAAAAATAATAATAATAAAATAAAAAAGAAGAATGTGACAGCAGCTAAAAATGAAGTATAAAAACATTTCAATAAGGTAAAGCTTTAAGCATAAAATGTTCATGGGTGTAGGCTACATGACTTTACAAACATTTGATATATGAAATAAATTTCATTCAGTGTCTATTTCATTGTGCAGCAGCTTTTTTTCACATACTCTAATCTTTTCACATAGTCTAATCTTTTAACATAATTAAAGATTCTCTAATCCAACCTGTTACATTTCTTAATTAGATTAATGAAATTAACATTTGACTTCTACTCAGTCAACAGCAAGAAGGCTCACAAAATAATGAAGAACAGATGAAGAGGAGATGGCCATAATACCAAGTATTGGAAGAATACTAAAATCCAACAGTAAAAAAAAAAAACAATAACTCTTGCTTTTGTATTTGTAAGAAATAAAGATGACCAAATAAATTATATAATTTGTTTATGTAACAGCTGTGGTGGTGTTTACAGCATATATCTCGGACTACTTCCATATGGCATCCTTCCATTCCATATCTGTTTCATTTTCGGAAGGTGCGATGATGGGAATATGCGTGTCATCAATGCATCCAACCACACTGGAAATTCTAAAGGAAATTCTAATTATTGGGTTACTTCCAGAGGTCGCCGCAAGATGTTATCAAGTGAACGTCAGCGAGGCACACCATGGTTACCGCTCTGCATACAGCGGCCTTACTAATGTGCTCTGCATCCCCGATATAGAAAACTACCAAATAAATATGCATGTGGATATATGGCACAAAAAAATGTAACTCCCTACGAATTAATACAGCCTCCTCATCTAGAGTATAAAACGACATGCCATTTTTGTCACTTTGACTGACGGTGTCTGGTGTTTGAAGAGGGGAGGTGGGGGAAACAAAAAATTATCTTGTTTACGTTTGCATTAAGATGATTTTTCTTACCACATGGCGGATAATTTTACGTGTTTTAAGTAAAATGCACTTAAATGCACTTGTTTCCCCCCAGGAAACAAGAATAAACTTAGGCTATATCATTTTTCTTATACAGAAAATGCATCGTGATTTAAGAATTTTTAGATATTTGTACTTGAAATAAGAC
>NW_015631061.1:138414-138626 GCF_001515625.1 Sinocyclocheilus rhinocerous | reverse complement strand
CACTTTCATGGTACCTAAAACCCAGGATTGGTGCAAACTAAACTGAAACTTACCTGGCTAGCAAGCTAATCCGGCTTCATGGTACAGGTCCCCGGTTAGGTTCATAGAGTAAGTTACTACGGTAACTGACTCTGAGTATAAGTTAACTCCCTTTCTGAAACGGGCTTGACTTACCCTGCTTTCTCGGGTTTGACAAACCTCCCATTCTGAAA
>NW_015631061.1:92730-138358 GCF_001515625.1 Sinocyclocheilus rhinocerous | reverse complement strand
GTGTGACATCACTGGCGAACAGCCAATCACGAGCCTTGGTTAAAGGTTAATGGTTTTGCTAAAGGTTAAGAGATTTAATAATATGATGAATTTAAATGCATTTACAATAAAAAAAAAAACTTGTTCATGAAAGAGGACAAATAAAAGAAATTATCTTGCTTTATCAGTGCAGTCACAAGTGAAACTTGTTATATACACGATAGACTCGAACATGTAAGGTCACGTAGTCATTTTTAAAGCATTATCAAATTGGTGCAAACTAAACTGAAACTTACCTGGCTAGCAAGCTAATCCGGCTTCATGGTACAGGTCCCCGGTTAGGTTCATAGAGTAAGTTACTACGGTAACTGACTCTGAGTATAAGTTACCTCCCTTTCAGAAACGGGCTTGACTTACCCTGCTTTCTCGGGTTTGACAAACCTCCCATTCTGAAACGGGGAAAAAACTGAGTTTCCCTCATTTCAGGGTTAACAAACCTCCTTTCTGAAACAGGCCCCAGGTCATGCGCTGTGGAGAATATCTTAGTTTTGAGAGATTTATATTTGATCTTATGCTTATTCTTTTAAGCAGTGGCACATGTAATTAAACAAGCCTTTCCTAATTACTCTGCCTCTGACACGAAAATATGTGCAAAGCTTGACTGTAGCTACAGAGCAGCGTATATCTAGATTTAAAGAGCAGCGTATATCTAGATTTAAAGAGCTGGCGTCGTGCAGCTTGGCACAACGAATAATATTTACAATACTTGCAGGAAGTCATAACATTCTTTTATTTGTTCCCTTTACGATACCTCGAAGTTGTTTCTTTTATTTCTTCCCGTCGATTTTTTTTAACGTCGTATTCCTAACCACAGAAGTTAAAAGAAAAGTGTAGCCGGCGACGCTCCAGCTACTTGAAAACAAAACAACCGGAGACTTGTCTTGGCCATTATAAGGTTTCCCTGAGTTTTTTCCAAACGTTGTTCAGGCTACATTCATGAACACAAAAGCAAACGCTGCCATGACATGGAACTAGACTTTAGAAAAATCTTCGTTATGCATATTATTTTTATTTACTCAGTAAAACATGTCATGAGAAAGTATAGGATGTAACATCTTTTTCTTAACTCCGGAATAGCGATGTCCAAGTCGTGAACGAATCGTTCTTTTGAGTCAACTTGTTTAATGAATCAGTTCAAGATGTTCACTGTTTGAACGATTTGTTCGCCAATCAAACTCAGAAGCTGCCAACAAAAACTTTATGAATAGATATTATAATTCAAAAGCACGTTTAGATAATCAAATTTGCATTTACATTAAGAGATACTTAAATTTATTTATATAACTTGGCAGAAAAGAATATTTCTTATGATTTTAACAAAAATGCCATCGTTTAAATCAACGACTAACAAAGGTTTTTAAAATGTTAATCGAAAAACATAATAAACAGCAATATGTGTTTTACATATGGCTTTACTTGAAGAATAGGTAATATACCGGGGTGGTAAACCACATAACGACTTACCCTGGGGGTAAGCAGATAAACATCAAATTTTCATTTTTGGGTGAACTATCCCTTTAAGCCTTACACGAATTACTGAATTGCTTTTGAAATGATTCTTTGAACTGAACCATTCAAAAGAACCGATTCGAATAATTGGCTCCGTGGCAAATGTGACGTAAAAGTCCCATCCAAAATCACAACGGGGGTGGAACGGTTTCCTCAGAAGAAGATAGTTAAGAAAAGTGTAACATTTAATATTTTAAATAGCCAAGAGATGGCTTATAAAAGAAAATAGATACAGAAAAAGGTTTGTGTTTCTTTGGAAAATGCTGAAATGACGACACTCTTCTGTACGTTACCTCCCCGAGGGTGAGCTCATTGGTATAAGCCAACAGAAGGCCCTGTATACTGCTCTATCACTGGGAAATTGATGTCTGGCTTTGACCAGTTCATCATTAAGAGATCGTGATGTGCTGTTCTGCATAAGAAAATGTGTTCTTTACTTACGGAAACTTAGAAATGCCTTATAACGTTACATGCTTTTCGTCTCTAAAACTTAGCGTTTGCTGTTCACTTTGAAAAAATTCCCAAGATCCAACCGCAACAAAGTGGAAGCAGCAGCCACAGGGACGCCGGATGGCTCTACTGACATAGTCATGCTGGCGAGCGTCAAAACAAGTGCATCTCGCCACTGACGCGCAGACCCCAGGCAAGGGTAAGAGAGATTTACACTCCTCTGGTGGACTGCGTGGATGAAACAATAACAATAGGAGAACATTAATTATGCATGGGCAATCTAAAAGCAAATGTGACATAAGTAGCCAGACGTTTACAATGGGGCGATGGGAAAGGGAGCAAACGCATATTGGACATTAAAACATCATGTCTCTTTCATTAAATATGTCTTGCCGAAGTATGATTCTGTAATGGTGCTGCATTTTGCAAAATAGGGCGGAGTATGAAGTATTAATTATTTAAAGCAAAAAGACAGTAAAAGTGCTTAACTTTTATAACATGATGCTCGTCTGTCTCAGAAGGTAGGCTTACTAATTTGTATAGAATTTACTTTTATGAGCTGTATGTGAGTTTGCATTTTTTTTTTTTTTTTTTTTTTGCAGCGCTGATGTTTGGGCCATGTCTAAATTAATTGTAAAACCATAATTTGTGCGATTTGCACATTTCTAGCAATAAATTAATTGACAAAAAAGTAATTTGAATATAAAAAATTAATGGAAAATTCCTAAATGGACAAAAAAAAAAGCAAATAAAATAATATATGAAAACAAATGGAATGGAAATTGAAAACTACACCACAATGGAAACAGGGGATACAAAATGGGGAGGAAATCATGGATTTAGTATTGGACAGAGCTAAATATATTTTTGTTGTTGCTGTTGAAATAAAAATGGTTTAGTAATAATAATAATAAATTTATTATATATTTGTTTATTCTTCTTATTATTCTTCTATTGTTTTATTTCAGTGCAAATACATTGAATTTCAGTGTAGTAGATTATGTCGTAACATTGTATGGTTTTAATTGTTAAGAACAGTAAAGTATGTCAGAACATCTTGATGTGGGATGGGATGCGGCTCTACAGATATCTTATTTGTTTGGCCAAGTGAATTCTACCATATAGAAAAAGATTTGCCTGGCCCAGAGGTGAAATGAAGGAGCTATTGTTATTTAATTAAAAGGAAAAGGATCAGGTTACATCTCCAGCCCCTGGTTGTTGCTGGCAACTGAACTCTGTCATTCCGTCACCCTGGTGACAGGTGAACTTTGCGTTTGAATGTAGATCACCTGCCCATGCATGCAGATCAAACATGTGATCTCAACTCTTACTTGCACAACACAGTAGGCAAGATGTCATTTTTCAAACCGTGTGTCATTAAGCTTAACTGTTGTTTTATCCTTAAAACAAAGACATATTCTATATGCATTAACACTTTTGTCAATTTTGCCTTTTTTCAGAGGATTCAGGGAGCCGATTTTTACGGTTTTGGTTTGGACTGGTGATCCAACAGCTCTACTATGGATTTAAATGACAGCACGTCTCTGGCTGAGCTGATGAGCCGGTATGTGTCTACAGAAACAGGATTTGGTGTTCCAAAGGATGGCTGGCGGATATGCTTGGCACACGAGTTCAAAGAGAAGCGGAAACCATTTCAAGCCAAAGATGTCTCACTGTCCAACATGATCGAGCATGTTTCTTTAGGGGTCAGGTATGTTTAACAAATCATATTTCAATAGAAGAGCCTCAGATCCACTTGGTCATTCATTTATTAGTCCTCACGTCATCTACAGGAAACACAATTACTAAAGAATAGAATTTGTTCACATCAAAAGCTGCCGAAATAGAACATTATACACATCTCAATGGCCTTTTGCTTTATACCAATATGTATGGTTGAAACAGGAACAGGAAATATTGTTCAGTGGTTATATTTTGACCACAGACGGACATGTTTTCATTCCCTTCTTCTGCTAAACACTTCCCCACTTGGTTCTTAGCAGCTTTATTTAGTCAACCAATGTTATGGTTACTGATAATATCTTCCTAAAAAAGACAGCTCATTTTGTGTATTGCATCTCACATACTAGTTAAACCAGAAATCTGAGCATGTGGATCATTTGTGGGTTACCTGCAGGCTTGTGTAGCAATTGTATTTACCTGGATCAGGTGGGGCTGTTTTCCCTCTCTAACTGTTACACTATAACTAATACATTTCAATGAACTTCCTCTTTTTGTATGGACCTTTGGATGTTCCTGCTATAAACAGCTTGATAGCTGTTGACCTGGGTTTAGATTCTGGATTTTGTTGTTGTGATTATTTGTTAATGAACTATTATTTTATCTCCAACATCACACTACAGCTGCATGGAATTGTAATGTCCACTGAGGCTGGTTAATCAGTGTCGATATCAGTCAATATTGACCCTGTGTGCTGTTTTATTCCACGTTAATGTTTGACACAACAACTGTCATGAGCTTTATAAATCTTTACTGTACGTTTCCATTTAGATAATCAGTCCTCTGATGTGTATGTGAATACTGTATTCATGAATCATGTTGCTCAACCTTCACCACACCAGCACACATAAAGGCGTGGCTGGCGTCTATGATAGTCATATGCAGTCATGCATTGAAACCCTCCATAGTAGGTGAACTTTGCAATTTTTTAATCTGAACATAAATTATTTTTGTAATAATTGTTTTATTAATTTTCCTTTAATACAACATAATCTTGCCACGTGATCATTCCATTAACAACATGTAAGCGGGGGAAAAAAATTCCAATTAACTTAACAAGCATAAATAAATAAATTAGCAAGTCTGGAGAGATAAAAGTTGCACTTTTTAGATAAATATGTAATATAAGAGGTTTTGATTGGGGAAAAACTTCAGTACTAAATCAGTGATCACTACAAAAAGGGATTTGTATCCAGGGCAGAGACAGTTCAGTGCTTTTTCAGCCTATCCCATAATGCCATCTGCCCTTTTATGTTTGAGTGAATCAGTCTCTGTTTCTAGGCGCTCTTGTGCTGAGTCCAACAAGACTGAAAACAGCTGTGTGTGCATTATTGCAGGAGAATGAGTGAGGCAGAAAAAAATGAGTTGGATGGAGTGGTTTGGGAGTGACTAAAGTGGAGATGTAGTATGTGTATGTGAAACAGAGGTTCATTATTAGAACTAGCATTGCTGTGAAGCTATAAAGACCAATTTAAGAAGTCAAAGTGTGATTTTTGCACATAGATGCATGACCAATATATTGAACCAAACTCTGTTGCCTTCACTGTTCATCAATACCAGTTCAAGGCTATACCTGTGTGTGACAGAGAGAAAGGCCAGTTTAGTGAATTCGTCCTTGCTTTGTCTGAGCAGGTATCTGAGATGGTGGTACAGAAAGACCCAGGTTGAGAAGAAGGCTCCTTTTATTGATATGTTTCGGGCTTTACCACTGAGACAAATTTATGGTAAGCGCAAAGACAAATAGAAACATCAAAGCAACAACAACTCTTAAAGGGATAGTTCACCCAAAAATGAAAATTCTGGCATTAATTACTCATTAATTACTTCATTCATCTTGGGAGAACAATTTAAGATATTTTTGATGAAATCCGAGAGCTTTCTGACCCTGCATAGAACGCAATGCAACGTAGTAAGGACATCGGTGGTTCAAGCTGTGAGAATACTTTTTGTGCACAAAGAAAACAAAAATAATAACTTTATTCAACAATTCTTCTCCTCCAAATCACGTCTTCCACCATTTTCGGGAGTACCTCTGCACTGAACAACGCATGCGCGTGGTGCTACTGATGCATGGTACTCTCCATAATGGCAGAATACATGACTTGGAGGAGACGAATTGTTGAATAAATTTATTTTTGTTTTCTTTGCACACAAAAAGTATTCTCATAGCTTCGTAAAATTGCAGTTGAACCACTGATGTCACATGGACTATTTTAACGATGTCCTCACTACCTTTCTGGACCTGGGAACATTTCAGTTACATTGCTGTCTATTGAGGGTCAGAAAACTTTCAAATACATCTTGTGTTCCGAAGATCCGAATACGAATGTCTTACGTATTTGGAACGACACGAGGGTGAGAAATTAATGACATAATTTCCATTTTTGGGTGAACTATCCCTTTAAAAGGGCCCAGTGTAACAGAGCACATGTTTTGTGTAGGTGCTCCTCTTGGTGGCATTGGCGGAGGTAGTATCACGCGTGGATGGAGGGGAGATTTCTGCCGGTGGCAACTAAATCCTGGAATGTACCACTACAAAACCGTTATTGCTAACCAGGTAAAGAACTAGTGTGATCCAGTAAAATACCACTGTTCAAACATTTGGGGTCAGTAAGATTTGTTTTTTAAAATAAATTATACAGCAAGGTCACGTTAAGTTGGTCAAAAGTGACAGCAATCACATTCATTATGTTGCAAAAGATTTCTATTTCAAATAAATGCTGTTCTTTTGAACTTTCTATTCAACTGTTTTCAACATTGATAATAATGGTTTTAAGTACCAAATCAGCATATTAGAATGATTTCTGAAGGATCATGTGACACTGAAGACTGGAGTAAATGCTGCTGAAAACTGCAGCCTTGGTGAGACTTCTTTCAAAACCATTAAAAAAAATTCTTACCAACCCCAAACATTTGAACTGTAGTGTTTAGTGTTTAGTATTTAGAAATTAGTGACTCTGTTGGTATGTGTTTCACAGTTCTGGGCAAGTGTGTGTTATTATACAGTATATGCAGGTGTTCAAATCTACCTTTCACCTAGTTTGTCTATTTTAACCCCCTCTATCTCCTAGTTTACAGTGTGTCTGCGCAGGTGTGGTCAGACAGTATACCAGCAGGTGTTGTCTACGGAGCGACCCCCGACTCTTCAGGGTTGGAACTGGGGTTATTGTGGTGAATACGCCTTTTACCATGCTCTGTACCCACGAGCCTGGACCGTCTACCACCTGCCTGGCCAGAATGTCACTCTCACCTGCAGGCAGGTGTCACCTGTCATCCCTCACGACTACAAGGTGACAAGCTGTTTAGAATGTTTGATTGTTGCTTTCATTTATAATTCATTTATATTGTATGACACTTTCCTTTACACAAAAATGGCAGCATACAGTAACTGTTCAACACTGATAAAAGTGCTACTTGTAAAGTTTGCTGCTGTAATGGCTGCTGATTATTCGACTTTGCCATCACATGGATAAATTACATTTTAAAATATATTAAAACAGTTATTTTAAATGATTATAATTCAGAATATTACTGTACTTATATCAATATTGCAGTTTCTAAAATCTTTTTCTCATTTTCAGGACTCCAGTCTTCCTGTGGCTGTGTTTGTGTGGGACATTGAGAATAAGAATGACTACGCACTTGATGTTTCCATCATGTTCACGATGGTTAATGGGTCTGGCCATAAAGACGATAAGAGTGGGGGCCACTGGAATGAGCCATTTCACCTGGAAAAAGACGGAGAATCTGTGTCTGGGGTGTTACTACATCACCAGACGCCTGTCAACCCTTACACTCTGTGTATAGCTGCAAGAGAAAAGGTAATGCGCCAGCGTAAATCTAGAAGCAGCAGGTTTTGCCTGTAGTAAATGCATGAAAACAACTCACAGTGCACAGACAAAACCACTCTGCTAAACAGGTTTCACCATCACACCGCTATACTGTGTGAGCTCCTGTTTCTCTGTGCAAATAAGTGCTTTGTGGGTGACTGATTGCTGTGGTTCACCACAATAAACTATGCAAATATACTGCTAATACCATGTAAACCATATGAGTGCTCTTTAAATGTTTTATTGAGAAACAAGACTTTAAAGACAACTTAAACTGTTGATAAAGATATGTTGATGGAATTCAGTGTTGTTTTGGACCCCACTGACTTTCATTTTATGGACAAAAATGGTTAAAACATTCTTCAGATAATCTTCTCTTATGTTCCACTGAAGAAAGAATGTCGTACAGGTTTGGAATGACGTAAGAGTGAATTAGTGATGACAGAATTTATATTTTTTCGAGTGAATTATCCTAAAATCTGTCTAGGTAGGCAGCTCACTAGGTTTTGAGGCAGAGCTGTTGTTGTTCCTCTCTTTATTTAAAGTTTCACTTTATTTTAGTCTGGCCAAGAGATCAGTCACCAGACGGCGTTTAGCCCAAAGGGAACCTGTAGTGCTCTGTGGAGTGACCTCATGACTGATGGACAGCTCGACTCGCCTAAGGACTCCAGCCCACCCACACAGAAAGGGGAGGAAGTGGCGGCAGCCCTGGCTGTGAGCTGCTCGGTGCCTGCTAACAGTCACAACAGTGTGGAGTTCAGTTTGGCCTGGGATATGCCAAAAATCACATTTGGCTCCAGAGAGAGAATATATGAAAGGTATGTGTATATGCACAATAGGTCAAATGATAAATCCCTTCCTTTCATGCAAATGATAAATACATCACAGTCATGATTAATGATTTGTTACTTGCTGGTTGGTTGTTAGTGAGAGGGACATTCTCACTCTAGAGAGCATTTGATTGGACAAAAATCTGTGTTGAGCAACATGAGTCATCAATATTTTTGGCCTGTTTTCAGAAAAGTGAACAATTGTAAATTTTGAATGTGAACAGCATAAGTTATGGAGGGAAAATTTGTTTCAGTTCAGTGAATCCAGATGAGTAAGACCATGATGCATAAATATTTTAATGATTGAAAAAAATGTATCATCAATGTTGTTTTTTTGACATCTCCAATGTATAGTGATGCATAATATGCTCTATGTCTTGCTCTCTAATCTCTTTGTACACATTATGGGTCAGGTTACCCTAGTATGTTTTCTTAGGTATGTGTGTAAAATAGGTGTCACAGAAAACCCTACGAAGTGATTAAAAACATTTTTGTGTCTTTTAATCTATATGCACTACCGTTCAAAAGCTTAGGATCAGTAAGATGCTTTTTAAAAAATAAATTAATACTTTTATTCATCAAGGATGCATTAAATTCTATTTCTGGTAAATGCTGTTCTTTAGAACTTTCTACTCGTCAAAGAATCTTGGAATAAATGTATCTGTTTCTATACAAACATTAAGCAGTACAACTGTTTTCAAGATTGATAGTAATATTTTTCATGAACACCATATTAGAATGATTTGTGAAAGATCATGTGACACTAATGACTGGAGTAATTCAGCTTTGCCATCACAGGAATGAATTACATTTTAAAATATATTAAAACATACATTTTAAAAAATTGTAATAATATTTTACATTATTACCATTTCAAATGCAGCTTAAGTGACTTCTTCTCAAAAATATGAACAAAATTGATCAACTCCAAGTTTTTGAATGATAGTTTATGTTCCTTTATAGACTCAAATGTTGACAAAAATGACAGATACGTGCATTATTGATTTACAGTTGTTCTCTTACCTGAGAAAAATATGAAAGGGCTTAAAAGAGACACACAATTTGATATGTCTTGCCATACTTCCTGTTTCAATAGGAGACAGTGCTTTAATGCAATTTCATGAGAATTTTTACGGGGAGTGGTGTGGCTGTGTATAAAAAGAAGTACTATTTACAAGCTGCATGAAAGGAAGGGTTTGAGTCAACAGTCATAAAGTTCAGTTTGTACTCCTTACACATTCATATTAGAGCAGCAATGCTAGTTTGTTTAATATCAGAGAATCCAGGAGACAATGATGCATAAATGCTAAAAAATGTCATTGTTTTAGTTTGCATTACATTAATTAGAATGAGACTTTATTGCATTACATTAATGGGAATTGGGGGAAATGTGCTTAATTGTTATATGAAGATCTTAATGGTCTTAGAAATATGCTTCATTTTGTTTATAGACTATATAATTGCATTTGAAATGATGAAATAATACCCTTTGATGCTGTGAAATAATAACATTATTTGTGTGGTGTTTGTTTCAGGAGATACACACGTTATTATGGCACCAAAGGAGATGCTGCCCCGTCTCTGTCTCACTACGCACTCACACACTACAGTAAATGGGAGGAGAGCATTGATGAGTGGCAGAGGCCGATTCTACAGGATGGGTAAAAAGAAATGTCTTTTTCCCATGAAAAATATCAAGCTTGAGGGCATGTCAGCCTGTCCTATCGGTTAATCAAGTTGTCTGCTGCCCATTTGTGTGACTATCGTTCATCTGAAAGACTGTGTGTAAGCAAGCAGTCGTCCTTCCTGCAAATACATTCGACTACTTATTTAAACGAACAGGAGAGTAATGGATTTATCCATTATGTGCATAGACAACAGTAGCCTTTATATGCCATTTTGCACGTATTACTAATTTTGTTTCCACAATCCCCTTCATACTGTTGAGTGCACTAAATACAGAATGAATTGTGTATGCTTTGAGTAGTGTTGCCCGAGTCACATGCAACATACTAATTCCAGGTGTCCACCTATTGTTTCAACATAAGGCATCTATTCTTTTCAGTTGCGCGGTTGATTAATCTGTTGGTATTTGGCCGTTTTGAGATTAGAAGGATTGGCGATATCCTTTGCTAGCTTGGCAAAATTCTTTGTTGTGTCAGTTTTAAAAAATATACTGACAGCCCCGTCATTGGACAAACCACATTTTCTGTTTTTTAAAAATATTACTAAATATTGTGTGAAATAAATGTTCACTTAATGTATTTCGACATCCATTCTGTGTATGTTTCACCACCGGTAGACTTAAACAGTGTTGTTCTAGGTCTCTTCCGGCTTGGTATAAGTCCGCTCTGTTTAATGAGCTGTACTTTGTTGTGGATGGTGGAACCGTGTGGGTGGAGCTTCCAGAGGACGCTGACATCAGCGGTGGGCTTCGTCCTGAGGATGGGGGGCTTCCAGCCCAGCCTGACGTTATCAAGGATTACGGCCGTTTCGCTTACCTAGAGGGTAAGAGAGTAGGGCTGTAACATTCAACATTAACTTAACATGCAAACTAAACTCAATATTTATTTAGAACAGGTTTATAACATTTGATTTGTGTATATAATTATGTATGCCATGTACAAAAAACCATGATAAAAAATATAACCAGCATTGCTGAGAGGAAATCTGTTGCTGCTGAATTGTAATCAGTGTTATTTTAGTATTATTTATATACTATTATAGTATTCATTTTGAATTAGCTTTTATTTTTTATTTTCAGTTTTAATTTGTGTTTTAGTAATTTTGTCATTTTTAATAGTTTTTTTATATTTCTATATAGCTTGATTTTTTTTTTTCACTTTTAGTACTTCAACTAAAAGTAGTTTATTTTTGTTAGTTGCCAAGGTAACATTTTCTGTATATATTTTTTTTCATTTAAAATTTTTCATCTAAAATGTATATTTTATTTAATTTCAGCTTTATTTCAAATACTGAAAATGAATTTTAATAGTTTTAGATTAAATTTAGAATTACACTTTAGATCTTAGTTCATTATACACTAAACGTTCATTAAAGTTTAAATCAAGGTGATAAATAAATTCTTTGTCTCTCGCTCCAGGTCAGGAGTACAGGATGTATAACACATATGATGTGCACTTCTATGCTTCATTCGCTCTCATCATGCTCTGGCCCAAGCTGGCTCTGAGTGTGCAGTATGATATTGGTAAGCTAGGCTCACATTTGAACATTGAATGTCTTTGAATTCATTATTAATTATTTATTTTTAATATTTTGTGTTTTAAATTCATTTGCAGATTTTTTCTCATACTGTTTTGTATTCTCTCTTTGTTTAATTATACTTTTTTCCCCTCTCTCTTTCATATTCAGCTGGTAGTGTCGTTCAACACGATCCTACAGAGAGGTTAAATCTAATGAATGGCCGATACTCACCAGTCAAGACCCGGGGTGTTGTACCTCACGACATTGGAGACCCTGGTGAGTTATGCATAATAGGATACCATGAAGTCACACGTCACATTTGTCAAAGAGAGAAAGAGAGTTCACCTAAAATAGAGATTGTCGTCATCATGAACCCCATAATAATTTTTTTCTTGCATAATGCATTAATGTTAAATTATTAGAAACACATTTGAGTGGTCTAATTGTAGCTACCGTATCTCTTTGTTTTTTCAAAATGATTCACCTCATTTTATTAATGTCAATAAAACCTACTCTTTGATTTCAAACAGATGATGAGCCATGGGTTCGTGCCAATGCATACATGATCCACGATACAGCTGACTGGAAGGATCTGAACTTGAAGTTTGTGCTGCAGGTGTACCGAGACTATTACCTGACCCAGGATGAGCAGTATCTGAAGGATATGTGGCCCATATGCCAGGTGAGTTTTTCTCTATTGTATTTTAGGATTTTGTGTAAAATGATATCCTCTGTATATGCAAATGTAAAGTGACTTGTCAAGTTTTAAGACACATTACCCAAATATCTGATGTTCTGGCTTATTTAGACAGTTATGGAAATGGAGTTGAAATTTGATAAGGATGGTGATGGGCTGATAGAAAATTCTGGCTATGCAGACCAGACATATGATGGATGGAAGGTGACAGGACCCAGGTTAGGACTCAGGAAGTTTTTATTTTATTTTATTTTAAAATGAAAAATAGATATATTTTTTCAAATTTCTCAGAATATGCAAATTATGTTTTTTATTTTAAATTTATATTTTAAAATCCTGTATTATGACATAAGTTTTGTTATGGCTAGAGTAACAATATCCCTGTGTGGTCTTCCAGTGCATACTGTGGTGGTCTGTGGCTGGCGTCAGTGTGCATGATGTGTAAAATGGCACGTGTGCTGAATTGCGAGTCTGTTTATCAACGCTACAGAGATATTTTGGAGAGAGGAAGAGCAGCCTTTGACAAACTCCTGTGGAATGGTAAGTGTAAGCATACACGGTGCCTATTTAAAACAAAAGTGCAACCCAGCAACCACATTCAGTTTAATGCATTCATTTTCCCCCCGTGAAGTGTCTTTCTCCTTCTCTGATAGGCAAATACTACAACTATGACAGCAGTGGACAGAGCATGTCTAACAGTGTAATGTCAGACCAGTGTGCAGGCCATTGGTTTCTCAGGGCGTCTGGACTTGGTGACGATGACTACCAGGTAGTCTGAAAAACATTTTACAAGCATGTTTTAATATGATCAACATTTGGTTGTATTTGTACCACTTAATGTTCATTTAAAAATTATTTTGAATGGCTTCATTAACATAAGAAATATTGGTAACACTTTACAATATGGTTCAGCGCCTTAACATTAATACATTAGGTGTCATAAAATAACCATTTACACTACTGGGGTGGGTAAGATGTTACCTTATGCTCGCTGGCTGTATTTATTTTAATAAAAATGTTTAAAAATTGTAATAATGTGAAATATTATTACATTTAAGGTGTGTATATATATATATATATATATATATAGATTATATAGTATATATATGATATACTTTTTTTTTAAATGCAACATTCCTTTTATGGCAAAGCTGAATCTTTAGCAACCATTACTTCAGTGTCACATGGTTCTTCAGAAATTATTATAATATGCTGATTTGTTCTAAAGTGTTTTTGAAAAATCACATACCCTGCCTTTAATGAAGTGTGATGAAGAGATGGTTCTTTTTCAGGATTCTTTGATGAGCAGATAGTTTGAAGAACAACAGACTTTTGAAAAATTATAAATGTTTATAAATGATCAGTTTCTTTTAAAAAAGCAACAAAAAAAAAAACCCTGTGTTAATTTCTACAAATTAAATTTTGTTTACAAATTTATATTGAAATGAATTAATATGAATTGCAATAGAAGTATTGTTCATTGTTAGTTCATGATACCTAACGGCAAAGAATTCAACCTCATTGTAAAGTTTTGCAAAGTAAAATTAAAAATTAACAAATAAATCAATAAAATGCCAATTTTGCATGGGTCACTTAGACTCCAGTAGGGGTCAGTGTTCTATAGGAAGAGTAGACTGTGGATGGGAACTAACATTAATTTTCTACACCCATTTCTCTATGCAGGCTTTTCCCAAGGAGAAAATCTGTAGTGCGCTGAAGTCAGTGTTTGACCTCAATGTTATGAGCTTTTCAGACGGGCAGATGGGTGCGGTGAATGGGATGAGGCCAGAGGGTGTGCCTGATCGTTCCAGTGTCCAATCAGATGAGGTGTGGGTGGGAGTAGTGTACGGATTAGCAGCTACAATGATACATGAGGTAATCAAACCTCAGATCATATCACCAGGTTCCAGATGAAGTCAATCTGTTAATTAACTCCTAATACAACCCGCTGTCTTTTTTCCCAGGGCATGATAGAAGAGGGAATGCGCACTGCTGAAGGCTGTTACCGCGCTGTATGGGAGCGAATGGGAATGGCCTTCCAGACCCCCGAAGCATACTGTGAGAAAGGCATTTACCGCTCTCTCGCTTATATGAGGCCTTTGAGCATCTGGGCAATGCAGCTTGCACTAAACAATAGACCAAACCATGGCAAAACCACTGATAAAGATGTGGGACAGGACTCAGCTGAAGCCTTATACATGTGCTAAAGGGAACTTGTGCTGTTGAGCCTCCATAATGAAGTGACCTCTTGTTTTAAAAGACTGCAAAGGACTTTGGAGATAATGTCAACATGAGCTGTCGGTTCACACAGAACCTTAATTTCCAGTTATTTTGTAAAACTGACATTTCCACTAAAAATGTGCATAAGCTTTACCACAGTCCTTCTATGTAGCAGCTATAAATCATAGTTTTACAAATGGGAGTGTAAAGGCTTGGTCTCGGTGAACTGACATACTATTCATTATGATATTGGATTTAGGGTCATTGATCTTTGGGAATAAATAAGTTAGAGCATGATTCTATATAATTTTCACTGTATAGGTTCACAGTATAATTCTGATTCTGATTCTATATTTTTATTTCTATTATGGGAATTATCTATAGAGTACTTGAAGAAAGAACTGCTGGTTCTCTCTCTCTCTCTCTCTCTCTCTCTCGCTCTTTTATTAGAAATATTTGTCCTTGTATGTGTCATAAAACATCTGAGGCTTTGAGAAAGTCAGTGCTGTACATTATTCTACAGAATTGTAATAGAAATATAATTAAGTGAATTGGAATGAATGTTTACTGCCATCAGATTCATTTTTTCCTCAGATGCATCAGAAAGCATTTCTTTTCTCTGTTGTATCAGGAAATGGTATCAAACCCACAACCCTGAGATGCTCAACAGACATGTCAGGCTCAAGTGTGTGATTTAAATCACTGGCTAAAAGTGAATTTCACCTTTTATGGAAGCCACAGCAATGCACAATACTGTTCAAAAGTATCTTTTGCCCACCACGGTTGCATATATTTTTATAAAAAATACAGTAAAATCAGGATATTGTAAAAAATTATTACAATTTAAAATAACTTTTCTATTTTAACATATTTTTAAACATATATTTTTATGCCCTTCAAAAGGCCTTTTGAAGACCATGCATCACACACTATAGGCAGCGCAATCCTAACATCCTGCGCACTTTGCCTATGTCTGCAAACACACTTCTTTTTTTTTCTATTGGTCTCTGGAATTGTCAGTCTGCAGTAAACAAAGCAGATTTCATTACATCTATTACTAGTCATTCAAGAAGACTAAACCTCATGGCCCTGACAGAGACCTGGATCAAACCAGAGGACACTGCTACTCCTGCAGCACTCTCCAATAGTTTCTTATTTTCCCTCACTCCCCGTCTGACTGGAAGAGGTGGAGGTACTGGTCTACTTATCTCTAATGATTGGAAATGTATTCCTTTAACTTCCCTGGGTATTAAAAGCTCTGAATCACATTCAGTCACTATTACCCACCCATTTTGAAAAACAAGCCCATTTTTGACACAGAACAACATAACTTGTTTACGTCCAAAATATCTTAATTTGTGTTCCGAAGATGAACGAAGGTCTTACGGGTTTGAAACGACATGAGGGTGAGTAATTAATGACAGAATTGCTGGGTGAACTAACCCTTTAAAAAAAACTAACACTAGCTTCCCTAATCTTTTTATTTTTATCTATTATTTTTTTATTATACAATTAAAAGCAAAATAAAAGGCATCTAACACTAGCTTGCTATATTCTTTTTCTATTCTGTTTTCTTTTTATTATATAATTTTAAAAAAAAACTTGCTATGTGTACTGCCTTGTTATAGCACTTGCATATCATTGCTCTTTTGTTGATTTTGATTGCTTCCATTGTCCTCATTTGTAAGTTGCTTTGGATAAAAGCCTCTGCTAAATGACTAAATGTAAATGTAATATATGGCTTCCAAGGTCACTGGTGACAGATGCTTTACTGTTGAAGCTCTGTCCTACTCTGTCCTGGTTTTGTGTAGGTGTAAAAACATCTAGGCTCATAAGTCTTAAGATTGTGTTCAAGGGGTGCTATGAGAAGAATAGATATTCATTTTTCAGCCAATTAACTTGTGAAAGCGTGTACGGCCCTGTCCACACGAACGCGGTTATTTTTTTAAACCGCAGCTTTTTCTACGCGGTTTGGCCATTCGTCCACACGCAAACGCAGCACCAGTTCACTGAAACTGAACATTTTTGAAAACGCCTGCCAGGGTGAAGATTTTCAAAAACTCCGGTTGCAGTGTTATCGTGTAGACAGCGAAACCGGAGTTTTTGGCTTGTGACGTCGGCGCCTGCGCTGTTATCTCCGCCTACTGGAGACTTTTTCAGGCTTCTGATTGGCCAACATGGCTTTACGGTTGAGATTATATCGCCACCTGTTGGTTTGGCATGCTCTTGACAGTGCTTCATAGCATGCGTTTGCGTTTTCATGTGGACTGAGATTTTTTTTAAAAAGAAGAAAAAGAAGGAAAAACTTTTATAAAAATACCCGTGTACGTGTGGACAAGACTGGTCAAATTACTGAGCTATAGGTCTTGTCATAGGCATTTTCAATGATTACAAATGTGCCTAGATTGGGAATCCAAGCTATAATTCATAGAGTACAACCCATTCAATGACTCATAGGATGTGCATCTATATATGTACAATATATGTAGTATAAACCACATTTATAAGTTTAGATATCCAAAAGTAAATTATGGATCGTTTGAGTTGGAAACCATCACTATCATGACATAATCATGCCTTCACGACACCAGTGTAAAAAGCACTAATGCTGGTGTTTTGGTATCAGCCACTAGAGGTCTACCTTGAGCCTTCCAGTCTGTTTCCATCAGTTTCCACAGATCTCTGCTGCTTCAGTCCTGAGTGCTTTACCTCTCTGGAGTAGTGATGGGAAGTTCGGTTCTTTTCCGCGAACCGGTTCTTTCGGACAGTTCGATTCAATAAACTGGTTCACCGGTTCTTTTCCGCTCGACGTAATGACGTCATTGGCGATGACGTAATGGCGTCAAGTCTATCGCGGGCTTAACACATTCAAATATAAAGTCAGTAATCATAACATCAGTCAATTAAAACATCATTATAATCTGATACGTTTCTTACAATTTGGATTTTTGTATCTAAAGCATCAACACATATACAGGCAGTGATCTGCAAACTAGGATGTTTTACAGTTATGACGTCAATAAATTAGTCTTCATCAGCGCAGAAACTATTAAGTAAATTGTGGATTAATGCTACCGGGGACGCGAACCGTTTCAAACGATTCAGTCCGATTTGGTGAACTGGTTCAACCGGTTCACTAAGAAGAACCGGTTAAATTGAACGATTCGTTCGCGAACCGGTCATCACTACTCTGGAGTGCTCGAGAGGCGTGTAAAGTGCACATGCTGTTTTTTGTGAGCTGGGCCATACAGAGCTAAGTCTTATTTTAAACACTTGTTAAAAAATATATGAGAGTGCTGATATTTAATTGATGGCCTTCCCAGACTGCGCAAGGTCTTGTAGCACAGCTAGTCAGTAAGTGGCAGAGCAACTATCACAACTGTCACAACACAAAAATCATGAAACGATATTACATCAGCTGTTTGAAAAAAAAAAAACAATCTTTTAGTTTCCGCATCTATTTAATAGGTGGATTCACGACTAACACACTTGTTCTAAGAACGTTCCCGTTAAGTTATGAATGTGTTTATTAAATGTTTTTTTAAATAATTAAGGTAATATTCTATTTTTTTTTTAAAAGTGTACCTGTTTTGAAAACATTATAAGATATCAAATATCAGATCATTCTGAACGAAGGTTGAATTAATGTTAGTGGAATAACCTTGCCAGAACATTAGCCAAAGTTCCCTGTTAACTGGGTTGAAAACTGCGGGAAGGTTTCCATGGTTTGCCCTCTCCTCTCAAAATATGTAACAAAATGCATGTGATCATCCAAACAGGACAAGCGTAAAAATTATGTGGAAGATATTCAGGGTGAAACTGAGCAACTGAAGCCAAGAAAACTGTCTGCATCGCCACAATCCTTTTCCTGTTCTATCCTGTATATCAGAGATTAATGAAGCACAAAGGACATTCCTACTATGAAAATGAAAAAGATAAGCTCTAAACACTTCATTGTGCTACGGCGCTCGCTTTGGCTTGAAAATGCGCGCCTTTTCTTGCAGGCCTGCGAAGATAAGTTAGCCGCGTTTGGATTTATCTAAATGGAAAATGAGATCACAGTGCGCCTGAGAAGATGGCACATCCGAACAACGATAATAGGTGCCCGTTATTACCATCATATGCTTCCAAAACAGTTACAGCCATAATTAAATTAGGGGCATTAATGGTATCTTGCAAAATATAACCTGAAAATATGGAAATGGTCCTTTATTTAAAGAAAAGGCTAGACAGATCCTTTAAAGCAGAAAAACAGTATGGTTTAGAAGGTAAATGTATTATCTGATCTTTATTTCAATTATTCTTTTAGCAGTGTTGGCAAAACAGAACAGTGTACAGTCTTGCTAGGAACAAAAAAAGGAGATATGGGAGAGATTGGAAAGATAGAGAGAAAGAGAGGAATGGAGAGAGAGCAGGCTGCATACATAAAAGTAACAAACTGAATTGAAGATTTGGTACAAGCAGGAGAATAAGACCATATATCCATTATTATACCACAATGTCATGGTTTTGACATAAAAAAGACAAGCAAGAGATGCACACATCGAGAAGCCATATCTTTGGGAAAGGCATGCCACGGAGAGAGGAGTACGTTGTGGATGCTGATTAACTTTGACAGGATAAGAGGTGAAACAGAGCCACCACATGCACCTGCTTTGGCTAGATTGGGGTGGGTGAAGGAAGTGAGAGCTAAGAGCTCAGAGTTCACACTGACGGATCCTTGCATAACACAATCTCCAGCTCTGTGCGGAACAGCTTTCCTCCGTCAGACAACACCATGATGCTCTTCTTTGAGCTAGACAGGTTTTGAGGGTCAACAACCTAAAGAACATAGAACACATAGAAGTGTTGTATGTATTCAGACTACCCATATTCATTGCTGAAATGCAGAATTAGTGCAGGATCATGTATATAAGTATATCATTTTAAATGTATTATTCAGTATTTAAGTTTTTGAAAGATGTCTCTTATGCTGAATTTTTCCAGTCTTCAGTGTCACATGATCCTTTAGAAATCTTTCTAAAATGCTGATTTGGTGCTCAATAAACATTCATAATTGAATGTTGAAAGCAGTTGTGCTGCTTAATATTTTTGAGGAAACTTTTTGATGTATAGAAAGTTGATGAAAAGAACAGCATTTATTTGAAATAAAAATCTTCATCTTAAGTATTAATTTTTTTCAAAAAAAATCTTACCAACTCCAAATATAATTTTTAAGTATCTATATTCATCATAATTTTATATTTAAAACAATTTCATACCATTATTTCTGCAATTGTAGCTTCTGTGACATTTTTTCAACTGTGCAGCATTAAATTGTATGTAAATGCACTTTTCCATAGTATATACTGTTATATACAGCTCTTGTGCCACAATTTCAATTAAAATACTTAACAGAATGCTTAAAGGGGTCATATGATGTTGCTAAAAAGAACATTATTTTGTGTATTTGGTGTAATGAAATGTGTTTATGCGGTTTAAGGTTAAAAAAACACATTATTTTCCACATACTGTACGGGGGCTAGAGTGAGGAACGGCCGGAGGGCTTGAGTGAGCAGAGGTGGCGGGCTTGAGAACGGCGTGGCTGGCGGATTCGATGAAGGAGGCTTGCGGCAATCACATGTGACGACCCCGAGCTGGATGGACGAGTCTTAACTTTTATAAAGAATATCTCTTTGGGTTTGAGACTTTAGTCTTTGCAACTTTACAGATCTTCTTTATGCACCAAGAGCTTGTAACGCTCCAAAGAGAAAGGAAAAACAAATTATATGACCCCTTTAATTCCCAACTAACATCAAGTTACCATTTTATGTTTTTGGTAGAGGTCTCTCAGAAGTGCATCCAGTTCATGTTCATCAATGTAACCATTTCCATCCTGTTGAGGGAAAAAATAAGCAGTTTTACATATTACATCCTAAATCATAAACCTATTAAAAAGACATTTTCTAAGAGTCTATTTAACATCTGACATAACACTTTTGGAAAAATAAATCTTGCAGATGAAAACTGAAAAGAAAAAGACGTCTCCATAATGTACACATGGGATCTGAGAGGATACCATGATAGTGAATTTCTGGTTGTGTATCATATAGCAGTGCTAAAGTGTTGTTTTTTGTGTATATGGTCATGTGTGGATAACTAACCCACAACACAAAACAAGGACACAAATTTAGGAAATATACCCATTATCTGACCTTATCATAATAGGTGAAGATTGCTTCAAATTCTTCAGCAGATAGTTTGAAATTCTGATGATGAAAAAAGAGACATTAGTTTTTGCTCTGTGCATGTGTGTGCAAAATACAGTGTTTATCGAGGGTTATAGTGTAATATTAATTTGACTTCAGATTTTATTTTGAGCGTTTAAATATTCATAACTGGAAAATAGTCCTTCTAATCCTTTGGATTACAACAGAACAGTGCAGCAACATATAGCATCATTGCTACTGTAAAAATAAATAAAAACATGCATACCATTTGTAAACATGCCAATATAATATAATATAATAATGTGATGCATTCACGCCAAATGTTGCACATAAAAGTAATTTAGAAAATGGCTTTGTGTAATACAGAATTCCAGTAATGACAGTAATAATATTCAATTCATATCTCAAAAGCATTGCTTTTTATTCTATGTATTACATCGGTTTACAATTTTTAGTGAGCATTTTCTTATTTTAATTTAATATTTAGATAATATTTTTATAATTGCATACTTAACAAATATAGCAAAACATATTTTAGTAAAATGTCTGGCTATTGAATATATAAAATCTTTTTCATCACTGAAATGGCAAAGGACATCTTGGTCACCATATTTTGACCCTGATAATGCTATGAGACTAAACAGAACATAGACCAGTTCTTCCAGTCTTAATCTATTTTCTGTTGTTTTGATGAGGGAAAAAAGAGAGACAGAGAAAAATAAAGAGAGAGAGAGAGAGAGAGCACCCAGTGAATGTGGGGAGACTGGGTCAGATCAGTACATCTCCAGGTTCAAGAATAATCTATGGAGATTATCGTAACTATAGTAGGATTGAAGTAATCCCTATCAACCCATGCTCTGTGGCAGAAATCAGTTACCAATCTGCCGTCAAGTTCAGACACAGACAAAACCTACAAACACACATACAGTACAAACACACACACACACAAATAAACCTATGTACCCAAATACACATTCTTTAGCACAAAACATGCATTTGATCTGCTGCTCTAAAAATACTATTGCCATATTGCAAATCTAATCTATTTTTTTTCCAGCCCTGACTTTAAGCTACTGCGATTCTACTGTAACTGCAAACAATTGCCAGCTTCCAGTATATCACAGTTTTCAAAACTTAAACTGAATGGAACTGAATGACACTATTGGTTTCTGCTTTATAGCTGAATTCAATTTGTTCATAATTCATGAATTTTGCAGCATCGACTCTATTATTGAACTGAACTGAATCAACATTAAACTGAATAAAGACAAGAGTTGCTTACAGCTGAATTGAAATTGTTTCATAATGAATGAACTTTTCACAGTTATTGAACTAAACTGAACCAACCAATTTGCCTCATTTTAGAAGTGTGCATCATTGACTCTGATACTTTCCTGTTTAGAGAAAAAAATCTCTTTTGTATAAAGCGCTAAAAAAATAAAGGTGAACTCTGTTTTACACAGTATTATTCTAAAGCACATGCTACAGTGATCTACAGTGAGTGTACTGGCATTTGTTCCTCACTGGTCAATTTGTAATTAGTATTTGCACTCTTGTTTTTCATTAACTCTATACTTACATTTACATAACTAATCAAACAAAAAAAACTTTGCATTCCCTGGGAATGACATATGTAATCAGTTCATACATTCCCTGCATCAAACCCATGATCTTATTCTTGCTCTCTGCTGTTCTGAGCTGCAGGAATACTTTACTTGTACTCTGCACTATGGCAATAAAGTTGAATTGAATCTAACACTGCTTGATCTTACCTGAAACTTAAGCAGAAAATTCTCCTGCACAGGAAGCAGTCTGAAGACACAAAATATAACATTTTATAAAATATTGTATTAATACGCATTCACTTCAACTCACTCAGAGGCCTTCTCACCTAGCCATCTCGGACAATCCCAGTTTCCCATCACCATTCAGGTCAAACATTTTAAGCTGCCGAAAAAAAGCACAAATTAAAGAGTGGTTGTGTATGTGTGTGAATTGTGTGTGTCTACTCACTATGGTCTGTGTATATTCATTCAGTTTCTTGTCATCGTAATGTCTGTTTGCTTTCTTCAGCAGATCTGAGAGAAAGCCCTGGGGAAAATAAATTATTTTATTTAGTAATGGATCTATAATAGCTATAGGAAGTTCTGTGTGACCTATCGAGTTATACCTTCAGTTCATTGGCTTCAATGTATCCGCTACGGTCAGTATCATATTTTCTCCATGCCTGAAAAATGAAACAATAGTATTAAGACACCTCCACAATTCCCACACATATATATGTACAGATCCTCTCCCCTGCAAAGGTGAAACGGACAGGGTTTCATTCAAAATTGTTCTGATTTGTATGTGATTATGTCATCTTGATTAAACCAGTGAATTTGGTATTTGGAATTACACTGGGATAACTGGCGAGCTGATCTAAAGTGAAGAAAAACCCACCTGCCGTGATTTACTAGGATGTGTGTTATTGTGTGCGTTATTGTATTGCATATGTGTGTGTTGTCCTCTGTAATGCTAGCAAAACGCCTTCATCATGTCTTCTACAACTCTTCTACAACTAAGAATGAACATGTTTTGTATTATTTACAAAATCACCATGTTGTACAAATGAAACTCCATTAACCCAGTTACTCACACATATACACGCTGTGTTCCTTTATGTATTGCAGGCCATTCATAATGGATAACCTACTGCAAATAGAGTTTTCTAGCTCTCTCTCTGTCTTTCTTTCACTCAGATGCACACAAAGGCACCTGAGCTACTGAAAAATATTTCATTTTTACAATAAGACGTTAATAATTGTTATTAATCATGTCAGTCAAATTACTGATATGCACAGAGAGTTGACAGTCGATATCAATTCAAATAAGATATGGCAAAAAAAGAATCACTGTTACATACTGCCATAAACTCTGCACTGGATCCCACAAACTGTCTGAAGCATAATAGAAAATTCTCCTCTGTGGGCAGGATCTGGGCCAGCTGAAAAAGATAAAGACAAAAAGAATTATTGTCCTCATCAATGTTGTAAAAATACTTCTCATTTAATTAAATATTTATCGATCTTATAATAAATAATATTAAATGTTACATTTTATATAGATATATTATATAATATAAAGTGAATAAAATATATGAATAATATAAACATTAAATATACTGAAAACTAAATATGTTTTATTTTCGTAACCACTACATTTAGACTGAATAATTCCACTGAAAGGGATTTCAGCACCATGGACAGCCGCACAGTGGAGCACAAAGCTCTTATCCAAAGCATCCCTTTTTGCTACACAATCGACCAAGTGCTGCTGTCTGAGTTGATGCCTGTGTATAAAGCCTATCTGCCTGGCTTAAGAAGAGAGTGTCTGCAAGGGCTGGACAGGGATGAGAGACCATTTCATGCTCTTGGTTATCTTTTCCGCCCTCAACAGAGGCGCTCATCATTGCTGAACTGCTGAAGGGACACTAAACTGTACCAAAGCGAAAAGTCGGAAAAGCTCTGAAACCATCTGTCTACGTCAAGTTCCACCTCTGAGTGCTCTGACACACAAACCTGTGCCTGGAGGATCACCTTCTGTCTATGTAGCAAAAAGTACTTTTTAAGCCTTACAATCGATCTGATGTTTTGTTCGATGAGTGTATAGTGTATAGGATGTGTATAGTATTACAACATATAGGACAAATATAGTTTCATGATCATTAAATGCTTATTTTATATCTGAAACATTTATAGATCATAAAAATAGACATTCAAGTTCAACAGAATGCATAAATGCATCCATAGTCAACATTAACCCTAACACTGGATTGACTACAGATTCTTAAGTACAGTCAGATTTTTTTATGTTTTGGGAAGAAGTCTCTTATGCTCACCAAGGCTGCATCAAAATACAGTAAAAACTGTAATATTGGGAAATATTATTACAGTTTAAAATAACTGTTTGTGGTTTTCATATATTTTAAAATGCAATTTATGGCAAAGCTGAATTTTCAGCAGCCATTACTCCAGTCTCCAGTCTCACATGACCCTTCAGAAATCATCTATGCTGATTTAATGCTCAAAAAACATTTGTGCTGAAAAAGATTTTGAAGTGAATAGTAGTGAAATGTAGTGAAAACAGAAATCTTTTGTACCATTACAAATGTCTTTACCTATCTACTACTATCTTCTGTAAAAAGTCTCCTGTAAAAAGTAAACATCTCTAATCTGTTGATTTCTGTACCTCTGCTAACAGATACTAAAATCAAATGATTGTTGTTCATACCGGTAAGAATGAAAAACCTACTTTTAAAGATAAATTCTATCTTTCTGACAAAGTCAAGCAGAAAACCCTAAAAAGCTGGAAAGCAGAAGATGACAGATATGACAATCCCAACATGGCTAATCTGCGGTTCCAGCTTAGATTCACACGCTGCACACAGAAGAACAGATCATTGACTCATACAAGCCTTGAAAAAGTGGTCTGAATGAGCTGCTGACATCCTGCCAGCTTTCAAGGTAAAGCATGTTTGAGATTTTGTACTAGACTGAAAACAGGAAAATTGTCTGAAGTGTGATTGAAAAACAGTGAACATCCAAACTTTGGTGAGTTGTTCTATGTACCACAACCAGGAGGATTTTCTTCATAGTCATTTACAATTTCTAATACAGTGAGATTTGCGCGATGCAGATGATTTGTATATAACCACCTCCTTTCTGCATTAACTGCATGATCTCCAACTAAGTAAGCTTTAATCTGCTGCGTGGAAAGGCTCCTTTCATCTTTTCAAAACCATTTTACCTCTACTAAGCCATATAGGACTTATAAAACAGGTCAAGGGAAAGAAATGTACCACCACCAACAACATTCAAAAACAACATACCAGCCAAAAAAAGGTAATAGCTTCATAACCAAAGCAGGTTGACATTAGTTAGAGGAAGGAATGAGTTCATAAGTTCATGTGGCCTCTATGACTGGATTAGTGAGGTTTTCTTCCAGCACACGTCCCCACCATCCTCTCCCTCCCCCTTTATTCATCTCTCCCTCCACTCATTCCTCTCACCGCCCCCCCACCCTTCATCATTCCATCATCTCCTCGTTAGATGCCACCTTCTGCCCTCTCCTTCAAGCCCTAATCTGCCCTCATTGTCCTCTTTCTATTTCTTCCTGGTGTTCCATGAATCTCAAAGAGTGGTTCTGCAGAATGTTCTCTCTCCTGAGCTTCAAACCATTGCTATGGCTGTAGTCCAGCAGTGAAAAGGGGTGAAATTTACCTCTGACATCTCAATCTTCCCATCACCGTTCTCATCGAATTTTTGCATAAACTCTTTCATCCTGTCTTTGAATGAGGCATTTGAAGGATCCTGAAAACCAACCAAACATGTCTGACATGAAAAACAGCACAAATAAAAACAATTTGTTTTCAAATAGCTAGATCAACAGAAGTGTCACTTTATGTATAAAAAATATTTAAAACCAGAAATTGCATTGACATTAGAAAATAGCAGCCAGATGGTATCTGCTCAGATGGCATGTGCATTAAGCTAGATTAAACTAGACGTCTCGTTCTGTAGTTCTTGTGTGACATTCAGATCACCACTTATCAAGTACAGCTGCAGCTGATGTTTTTAACATAATTAACGAACATACACAATACTGTACATGACTCACCGCACTTTTCCTTGCTAGCTCGAGCTCACGAATGAAATGTTCCAGTTCCTTCCCTTCAATGCAGCCATTTCCTAGAAAAAAGAAGAACTTAAGTTAATTTATTAAATGAGTTTAAACTGAACATCCAAGACACGCAGATGCAGCTCAACTCACATTCTCTGGTGCAACTTGACAATCAGTCTCCCTATATTAATGAAATGAGGATCTAATACTAGTTCTTGTCTTGTTGATTTAAACTGCTGAAGGACAAAATGCAGATTATAGATAAATCAATGAGCTACAAAGAAACAATGCCTGGTTTATACAGCGAAAAATATTGCATCTTATACACAGCTCTTTTTTTAAATGATCTAGTTAATTTGAACCTTTATTAATATTGATAATGGTTGTTAAAGAATAACTAAGCCGATGTTTCAATGTTTTCAATCTTAGGCTAAAAATTAACCTAAGATCGTTTGGTTGTCTTAGTGGCCGGGTCTCCCACCCTTGCCAGGCTGATCTGTTTGCTGGTTTTATAGAATTCTGGACACTTTCTTTAGCTGATCAGGCAGAAAGACCATCTTAAACCAGCTAAGACCAGAAAACTAGCTTTGGTAGTCTGTAACAACTTTTGATGGACATATGGCATATCCATATATCTCATTTCTAAACTAGCCTAAACCAGCCAAAGATGGTTTGCTGGCCACTTAGCCAAGTCATGCATTCAGGAGGTCAGGTTGGGAGACCAGTTAATCCATCTGAAACCTGGGAGACCATCTTGACCAAAGGAAGACCAAAGAGCTTAAACCAACTGAGAACAGCAAACCATTTTAGGCTGGTTTACGACAATTTTTTGTTTTCTAGCAGGACCGGCTCTCAAACCCCCGCCCATAACGTTTCATCTTCATAGTCTCTCAAACGCTGCCACATAAATCAATTGCAAGGAAAGATTCCATTCCAGGGCGAAATCAATAATGCCAACAATGCCTGTGAGGCAAAATTTATTTGAGCTGAGAAAAGGCGTGCCTAACGCTGAAAGAAGTTAACAGGGCGATAGCAGGCAATCATCCCACTGGCGCTTTTTCAATTTCCTTGAATAATTCAAGAATAGGCCTACACTTGTGCGTAAAACTGCATTGCACATCGCCTGAGGATTCCACTTGCGTTAGCGTCCCGCTAGATCACTGTTGCCAGATCCCGCAAAACAAACAACCAGTTCAAAACGAGCAGACGCCTTACTTTTTCTGCAAGCAAAATATGAAACGGAATTCTGCAAATAAGAATCCTCACCTTTCAAAACAATCCCAAACTACGACTGTCAAGGATATGCTGGGGAGCCCCGGCCTTGGAACTGCACTTATGCACTTAATGCCAGAGGCCAAAGGAGAGAAAAAGCATTTAAGAGATTAAAAAGGAGGAAGCAAGAAGGTTGGCATGATTATGATAAAGAAAAAGATATTAACATGTTCAGAAGAATGAGGTTGGTAAGATTTAAAGAAAATTTTTTTTTGAAATGTCTCTTATGCTCACCAAGCTGTATTTATTTGATTAAAAATGCAGTAAAACAGTTTACAATTTAAAATAATTGTTTTCTTTTTTTTAATAAATTTTAATTGAGTTTATTCCTGTGATTGCAAACCTGAAGTTTCAACAGCCATTACTCACAGTTTTCAATCTTACATTTTCCTTCAGAAAATTCATTCTAATGTGCTAATTTGGTGCTCAAGAAACTTTTTTGTTGTTGTTGAAAACAGTTGTGCTGCTTAATATTTTTGTGGAAACCGTTACATATATTTTCAGGATTCTTTGAGAAAATTTCAAAATTGAATATATTTAAAATAGAAATATTTTGCAACGTTTTCAATGTTTTTAATGCCACTGTAATGCATCCTTGCTGAATAAAAGTATTAATTTCTTACTGATCCCATATTGACTAATATTCACAGTTCAACATTCTCAAAATAGCATATTACACAATGTTCATTCAGTAAATCAAGCCAAAAATAAAAATGACCAGATGCAGTTCCAAAAAAAAAAAAAAAAAAAAAATAATAATAATAATAAATAAATAATACACAAGAAGATTTCAATATCTAGGGTACTATTTCCCATAATCCAACTAAGTGACAGCATGATCTGATGCAACAGATTGGCATGTCTCCAGCGTTAGAGCTCGGCAAAGAGAATCTCCCTAGAATCAGACGTACGATTCCATCTGCCAAATGTAGAATGTTGTCCATCTGATGTAAGGGATAATAAAGATTTTAGGCTATACAGTATTTTGGCTAGAATGCATGCGGAACACACATATGTGCTTGATCCTCTCCCAAGTCAAGATTAAGCTGTGCCACGTCTGCCATATTCATGTGACCTGTGATGAGCATGATGTCACCAACATTAAAGCACCTCCTGCTGCATAAGTGCCCATCAAAATTGTCACACTCAGCAAACTAAGACACGCACAGGGAACCCACACTCATAATATGCACTCATATATGCATGCATGGGTGTATCAAGTCACATCACTTCAACTATACACTATGAAAAATAAAAGGTTCCAAAAAGGCTTCTACAAGACTACAACTTGATGCTTTTTAGAAAACCATCTATATACTGGTGCTTCAAAGAACCCAGGATGGCCTACTTTTGTTAATGGAAGATATTTACAACCAACATGCTGACCAGCATCCATCATTAATACACTTTTATCTTCAAGCCATTGTTTCCAGATAAAATGCAAGTCTTCTATCCATAACATTGCTTTCTCCAGTGAAAAAGTTGTCTGAATGAGGAGTGAAATATGCACAGATCAAGTACCGTTCACAAGCAAAAACAGTCCAAAACAATTCCAAAGAGAGACAGTTTTTCACTTTATAAGACATTAATGGGTAGATTTGAGGCATGTGGATTACTTGTGAATTTATTTGATATTTTTATCAGCTGTTTGATACTCACGTTCTGACGGCACCCATTTACTGCTTAGGATCCATTGATGAGTAAATTATGTGGTGCTAAATTTCTCCAAATCTGTTCCAACGAAGGAACAAACTCATCTACATCTTGGATGGCCTGAGGGTGAGTACATTTTCAGCAAATTTTTTTATTGGGTGAACTATTCCTTAAGATACAGGAACAAACCATTGAAGAACCTTTTTTTAATTGCATAGTAGATAATACATGTTTGATTAATAAGGCAGAAAAGAGAGACCGAAAATGTGAGAGATTAAATGGATAGTTCTAAAAATGAAATTTTTGTCATTATTTTCTCACCCTCATGTTGTTTCAAACTCGTAAAACAACATTTTGTGCTGTACACAAAAGAAGATAATGTAGGTAACCAAACAGCCATTGACTTCTCTTTTTTTTCTTTTTTCTCCATACTATGGAAGTCAATGGCCACCAGCAACTATTTGGTTACCAACATTCTTCAAAATATCTTCTTTAATGTTCAACAGAAGAAAGAAACTCAGACAGCTTTTGGAACAACTTGAGGGTTGGTAAACAATGACAGAATTTTCATTTTTGTGTGAACTATCCCTTTAAAGAGTTCTTAAGCCACAGATTTATGTCTCTGAGTTTAAATAACAAAGATTAAAAAGGTACAATTTAGTCAATCTTCTGCAAGAGTTATGTGTGCTGACTAAACAACAACTGCCACTCAGAGTACTCAGACTGAAGTCCTAATAGTAATGGATGCGTCCTCTCACACACACAAAGCAGTGGAACTTTCCAAATTACAGCTGGCCAGTTTTTCTCAGGAACAGGAGCATGCTCGCACACACTTTTACAGACATAGTGGTAGAGAGGGTGCATATATTTATACTGTCTGGAATATGTGTGTGTGTGAAAAGAAATGTACTGCATGGGTATAATGAAAAAGACGAACATGACTGACTTTACCTTTCAACAAAAGTAGCTCTGCAAACATAACCTGCGTCTAATAAGAAATGTTGGATGAATTATTGAAACACTTTATTTAATGAATCAGTGTCTTGGCATGCATTCTAGCTAACTGAGTGCTGAGACCACAGAGTTATGGAGGTTTCACCTGACAGATTAAAAGAGAGTAACATTAGAAAGAGGCCTTAACAGCAGTGGATTAAATGCTGAATGTATGGCATATGTCAAGATTTCAGTGAGAGATATTATTGTGAATCATCTCCAAATGCTGTGCAGCTATTAGTGATGTAATGTTTATACATCTATAAATGTGTGCCATTTCACTTTAGGCAGTATATTCCTCTATTACCGAGTTCTTTTAGGAAAATATGCGTTCATAGAAACAGTTAAGCCGACAGTCCTCAACAGACATGCTGTAATGAGGCTTAGGGAGGAACATCCATGGAAATCCTATACTCCAACTGTGAGTCCATATTGATAGTTTATAAACCACTAAAGGCCTGCACAGCAGGTGGGTGTTGCAATTCTGTGTAGTGTGCAAAATTTATTGCAGTGTATGTTTTGTATTCATCAAGTCTTACTACATCAAAATGTTAATGCAACCCATACATGTTAACAAGGGTGCTTAGAGTTTCAGTCAGTCTCCCATCCTGGTCTGTTTGTCAGTTTTAGAGAAGTTTGGGCATTTTTCCTTTGGCGAGGCTGAGAGACCAGCACAAACCATCAGTCTAAACCTCTGAAGACCAGCAAATTGTTATTTTGTCATTTGTTATTGTTATTTTTTAACAATATTTTGTAGATTTTTAAAAAAGTGAAAGTGAAGTGATGTGTGGCCAAGTATGGTGTCCCATACTCGGAATTTGTGCTCTGCATTTAACCCATCCAAGTGCACACACACAGCAGTGAACACACACACACCCGGAGGGTTCGGTGCCTTGCTCAAGGGTCTCACCTCAGTCGTGGTATTGAAGGTGGAGAGAGCGCTGGTTATTCACTCCCCCCACCTACAATTCCTGCCGGACCGGAGACTCGAACCTGCGACCTCCGGGTTACAAGTCCGACTCTCTATCCATCCTCTTTCTAAACTGTGAAAATTCTAAAAAGACTTTTCAAGATTTCATTTCGACTTGCTGTCTTTCACTTTTTGTTTTGTGTGTGTATTGGTGTACTGGTTTAGATGTAAACTGGATGAGACAGTTAAATGTGTATACTGTTGGATGTGAATAGCGTTGGGAGATTAGTGGAAATCCACAGATCAGATGCAGATGCGAGTACAGAATTCTCACTCTTGCTGTGCAGAAATCCATCCACACAAAAATAATCATAGTTGATAAGAACAGAGTTCCTCCCATCCAATGAGAAGACAACATAATCCCAGTGTGGGCATGATAAGAGAACTTCAACTGAAGCATTTGTCAGATATGTGCAAAAACATTTACCTTCATGAGACTAAGACGGTGCCTCTTCAAGTACAGTATGCGTAGACATTTCCATAAACACATTTCTGGTCTGAAAAATGGACATAGGTTGTTCTCTCTTTTGTTGGATCACTCAGTTGGAATCACATCTGCCAACATAAAAAAATGTGTAATTCAGATAACTCGTAGCCCTTGGCTCAGACTTAACGATTATTTGTCAAAACCTTTTTTGCTTAGAGTGAACACTGAAACAGTCACATTATTTATTAAGGAAAAGGAGCAAATGCATACCAAACAAAACTTTGTTGGCCAGATTATTAGTTATTTTTTGATGTTCAAGAGAACTAGGCCTGTCACGATAACAACTTTTTGTTGTGCGATATATTACCCCAGAAATAATTGCGATAAGCGATATTATTGTCATTTTAAAGACCATTTTATGCCACTGAATATATAATCATAATGTAACAGCATAATAATGCAAGAAGGCCTACACACTTCCAAATGACAACAAACTTTTAATTCTTAAGAATATTTAGATCATGGAAATTAAGTATCAAAATATTAGATACCTTAAAAAACCTGAATAAATAGTAAATAAACATTTTCTAACAAAAAGTGCAAAGTAACAAGTAGAAAAAAAAAGACACAAAAAAATTATGGAGATTTTTCCATTTACAGATTTTCCCCTGACCTTCTTTTCTCTGTAAATTAAGGGTGCACACTATTGCTAAAAAACACAATCACTACTCAGCAGTCAGATGTCCATATGCACAAAGGCACAGATCCCTAAACAAGACCATATCTGCAGATGAAACTTTTTTTGTAGAAGCATTTTTTAAATTTGAACTAGCTCCTCATGACTACACCACGTTATGTACGAGAAGCTGCAAAAGACACAGGCGCAAGTGGAATGTACAAAACATGGTGACATTAATTTTTAAGTAAATATAATAGGCGATATATTGCATCACCAAAAATGATTGAGGTCATGTACATATATTGCGCGATAAGTCGATATATTGATTATTGCGACAGGCCTAAAGAGAACACCAATCAACATTGGCAAACTAGTAAAGGGCATACATATTTTTGACCCTGCGGGTAAATTATTTTTACCACTTGTCTTTTATGTATAACCACCATTGTGATGCATTTTTATGTACTTCTACCAACGTCAATCAATCAATCAATCAATTAAAAAAATTTCTAGATAAAGGTCCCAAATTCTAAAATAAAATTGACATTTTGGTCTTTTACTTGTAAGCTATTTGGGGCAGTAATGATTTTTTATTGTACCTGCCAACATTTTCACTAGCCCCACTGCAAACGAAACAGTTTTCCAGAATCAGAACCAGAATCAGTTTTTATGTTTTCCAATGCATTTTTATATTTGCTATAAATATTTGTATTTTTCATGTTTTCTTTACAAAACATGTTGTTCAATAAAATGATTTTTTTTTTTTTCAGAAAACATGCAACAAACTATAATTGTTGAGAAAGCAAAAGAAGAAAATAGAATTGCATTACAGATTTCAGCTATACTGTAACTCCATTAAATCATAAACACACTTTTTTTTGGAATTGGAAAACAATGCTATACAATACAAAAGATTACTAACTGGTTTTATGTTCTTTTTAACAAAGTCATAATGAATACAATTGCACAGTTGTCAAATGTATATATGATGTACTCCATATATAACTAGACATTATGTGCATATAGTCCCATTATACCTCAAACTCTGATAACAGTTTCTGTTAGTTATTTATGGTAACAACTGGATATTTTCATGAAAACACTCCATATATGCATTAAAGAAAAGGTTTTAATAAATGAGCCAGGACAGACAAATTGATCAAGGCAACACATATAATTTCAAGTTTAACATAAATACTAAAATAAACATTTTGAACTGCACATACTGTCATATGCAGTCATATGCAGCACATTCAAGATTAAAGAAAGTTATTCTCCCCAGTATAAATATATAAAACAAAAGAATTCTGTGTTCCAGTATATCCTACATATTCACTGTGGCACTGGCACAAGCTGAGGCTACGGATTCAATTGAAGTAAACCGAGGCATTATTATACTCAAATGTAGTCTAACTGAAAAGTTCTTCTAGAAAATATAGGCATACAGTATGTGCTCTATTCAACCTGCTTCAGCACGTGTAGCTGCTGTCGAACAACAGCAGTATTGAAGGAAGAAAGGAAGCGAGGTAATTCCCCTCTGAGAAGTTCTTCTAAAGGTACAAACTGCAGAATCTGCCTCCCCAGCTCAAGCTTAACTTTTTTCATCTTCTCCAAAACGTCCCGGAGAAAGTCCAGCAGCCGGGGTAGTGCTGATGGCGGAGAGAAACCTACACACACAAGAGCAGCAGGAGGCCAACCAGACGAGCAGCGGAATGTGATGTAACGGAAGCACAGGTGGAGTGTGAAAACCAGGCCGGAGGTGAAGCGTGTTAAGACAGAACATAAGGGAATCACCAGGGTTGATCCCTGATGCTGTTTCTGCAGAGCAAAAAGCACAGTGTTCAGAAGCTCAAACTGATAGTCTGGTTGTCCATCGTGCAATGTGGAATCCTGTACCTCACAACAGGATGGTCCTTGCAAAAACTCTGGCTGCAGTTTAACGCCTACAAGTGTGCCGTCACACCAAGACTGGCTTGCCAGCACCAAACAAGATGTCACATCAGGATGGCTGCAAATCTCAGATAAGATGCCTACAGGGGAGTCGATGCTGCAGGAGCTGCATACTGGCAAAGCTCCGTCAGAATGATTCGCCGCTTTGACCCTGAGGTTCTCTTCCAGAGCTTCATTCAGGAAGTCTAGCATTTCTTGGTCACAGAAGGTGGAACTGCAGACTTTCGGCAGGGCAGCTCCCTCAAGGGCAAACCAGGCTCCCAAATCACACTCATCCAATGGGCCACTAAGTACATTCTCACACCCTTCTGTCCCTCCACAGTGCCTCTCTATGAACGCCCCATAATTTCCTTGGGCAAGGCGCTGCTTCCATCCCTGAAGTTCCATCTCCTTGCGCTGATTGAAAGAGCCCATTTGCTTCCTTTCACAGAGTTTTACCCATCTGGCCACGCCACCATGGCAAACCCAGCTTTTCCGAGGGAGGTAGTGAACATTGAAATGTTTCATATAAAACTCTGCAGCATATTCCCTGAGCTGCTCCAATCGCCTGCGCTGTTCTGCGCTCATGCATATAAAAAGCTTGAGGTTCTCCTGGATTGTGTTAACTTGCAATGCATGGAAAAAAGTGCATATCTCTTCATGCTGACTTAGAAACGAGTCTGGAATGCAGCGACGGGGAAAGAGCGCCGCTGTGGATGCCAAGTCTGGTCCGTAATTACGGATTAACTTCGAGAGCAATGGCCGAATTTGTTCTTTGGCCTGATAGTCCAAGCAAACTATATACAGTTCTGAATTTCCAGACTTGCTGGTGCCTGGCTTGAAGACGTTCACGGAACGGAAACAGCATGCAAGGAGATACAGCAGACAGACAGATGAGTGTTCAAATAGTGTGAACATCTTCAGGACAAATGAGCCTCCGGTTCCTAAAAGCAGAAGAGCACAAACGGCTTCGCAATATTGAAGCGGGGCAACTAATCTCTCCTGTTCCCCTGGGTCCCCCTGACAGTCAAAGCTTCCATCTGCTGTAACCAAATCAACACTGTGCATGTTGCTCACAAATCTCGGCAGTTCCAGCAGATGCTTCTGAAGCATTATGTCACCTGTGTTGTCGGATCCAAAGAACCACCAAGGCAGAGTGTGTGCGATGAGTCTGTCATCTGTAATAGTGCAACCAGGTCCGTTGGCTTCATAGTATGGATTTAGAGTGTTCGCAATCCAGCTCCAGTCACAATGCAGGCCACTCGTCTTGAGGAAGTGATTTAGAGCTGATATGAAGGCACCAGGGGCTTCACACAGGTGTATGGAGTTCAACTCGCCACTCTTCAACGCATTGTCAGGCAGAAGTTTAAAAGTCGAATGTCACACCGTAGTACATGACATTCAATTACTCAAGGAAGTTGACAACTACCCATTTACTTCCAGTGATGCAATTCCCTGCGTTCAGAGAAGCTTGTGATTTGCTCTGTGTTTTTACAGACCACAAACGCATGACACATTAGACATAACAACTGCGGAAAACCCCCAATGTGTTCAAATATTTCTGAGGAGTACGCTTGTTCTTGTCGTGGATTGTACAGTTTCTGGCTACTAGCTAGCAAACAAGCTAACGTGGCTACGTATCTTAGAAATGTAAATAAAAGCTTCGTTAAAAAATTATAGACTTTGATTCATGATTCTTATTATGCTATTGTAATAACCGCTGCATTTTCTTCACATCAACCGAATATCCGACAGTTGACAGATGAACACTATCACTGCTATGGGAGTGTTATGGCTAGTTTGGGGAAGATTTGAAGGAAAATACGTGTCGATTACAGCCTGATAAATTGAACTGGATCACTAAAAACCAACTATAGTATTATTTTCCTACTTTGAGTTAAAGTTTATCATCGTTGTCAAGATACTAACAGAATGAGATCTGCCTGTGCTTACCAACCTCAGTGCGGTTTCTCGCTTCCTCATGCAGGGTGTGTTGTGCAGCGCGACACTCGCTTACAAGCTCGGCTGTGACAGGAGGGGGAGTGACTTTCAGCAAGAGACGCTTTGTATTTTTGTTAATGTGAATGCTAAATTGAGATGTTGAAATAAAATTGTTAATGTTTTTCTGCATTTATACCCCCCCTCTCTGTATAACGACTATAGTGAGAAATGATATAACACTAACATCGTTGACTGATCTCATCTATCTATTGGCTTTCTAATGCATACTAATTTAGTATCTCTTACCGCACTTTTACACAGCTCACACACACACATTTATAGGGACATCCCATAGGCATAATGTATATATAGCTTGTACAGATATATAGCTTGTTTCCTCATGGGTACAAAAAATGTCCACACAAGGTCAAACTTATCATTGTGGGGACATTTGGTCCCCATAATGTAGGGACTACCAGGACCACACACACACACTGTACTGAACGCAAAATTCATATTCTTCATATGGCCACAATCTTACGAAGACAACCAGACAAATAGGTTCTTTAATCATGTTTATTTTGTATTCTGTGTATTATGTGAGTACTTGAATTCTTTGATAATATCTGTTATGTTGCTGACAATGACTATATTATGCATACAGACTGATTTTGTTTGTCCTTTATCTTTACATATTCTAATCATCATATCCATAAATAACATGCTGTTACTAGCGTTCAAAAGTTTGGGGTCAGTGCCATTTTTTTAAAGACATTAAGGAGATAGTTCACCCACAAAATTAAATTGTCATCATTTACTCACCCTATGTTGTTTCAAACCTGTATGAATTTCTTCTGCTGAACACAAAAGAAGATATTTTGAAGAATGTGTAACCAATCTGTTTTTGGTCCCCATTGACTTCCATAGCATTTTTTTCCATACTGTGGAAGTAAATGGGGACCAATATTTTTAAACTTCTTTTAAATAAATACAGTATATATATATATATATATTTACTGACCTTAAAATTTTAAACAGATATGTGTATATATTTGATATATGTTTATATAGATATAAGCATATAGGTATGCTTTATGAGTACAATTTGCTATTGCATTAAATAGTGTGTATATCTGTGTTTTATGCCACTGAATGTCTTAAACAAACCCCTCTCGCATATAAAACAGTTTGCACTATTTGTTAAGCAACATCCACTGTCCTTTTCTTTGATTTATAAAACAGCATGTCGTACAACAAATTGAGTTTTAACCAACAAAATGTATTGAATTCAAATCATGTCACCCATAGAAAATACTATGGAGATGACAAGCTGCTTGCATGAATGGAGAGGTTTATTGCCATGGTGACAGGCAGATTTTGACCCCATTGCTCTTTTACAGTAAATGCCCAAGAAACAGAAAAAGGGTCACTGGAGAAATCCAGACCTATGTTTAAGGTTACAACGAAAGGAAAGAGAATGAAAAGAAAGAGCGATGGTGCACCAAAACTCTCTAAGAAATATAGACATATAGATATTGTTCCTACGCCAACTAATTCTGAGACATCAATGTCAAAATGAGCAGCATTTAGATGACTGGAATACAGCTGAGCTGATGTGTGGGTGCTGTCATGCATAAAAGTACACTACATGTGTGCTCAAGTGTATTCATCGATGTGAGGGCACTTGTGCTTGCATGTGCGTTCAGCTGGCTCATATGGCTGTTCATTCATGTGTATGAGAGATGCGTTAAAGTGGGCACGCTTATGTTGATTAGAATGCAGAATGCTAAGAGACTGATAAAGACAAGAAGGGTAATAAGAGAACATGTTATGGTTCTTAATTGTAATGTCTTATTGCTATAATTGGAAAGTTGCTGGCTTCATCCGCACAAAGAAAGAGAGCCATGAGCTATCACCACTGTGCCTTTGAGGAAGGCATTTAACCCCAGGTTACTCCAGGGGGATTTTCCCTGTAATAAATATACTGGAAGTCACTCTGGAACAAAGTGCCTGGTAAATGACTGCTTACTTACTTATAGGGGTCTATACCTTGTTCACTGTAACACGGTGAGTCTCTAAGAGACTGTTAATGTGGTGATCAGTGTTCTGTTCTAGTACGTGTTCAGATTTGTACCCTGCATGTTCTGTAGGACTGTACCACTGCTAAAATGACGATGGAGAGCATGTTGAGAAAAGCTCTTTGCTGTAAACTGCAGCACCTCATAATGTCAACGTCAGAAAGGTTGCTCCCTGTGGGCCTGTGCTTTATAGGGTCTGACCTGAAATGTTAATTTTCACAAAAAATTGTATTAGCATCTTTATAATGTCATGTTTTTGGCTTTGTATTTTCCCCTTCTTTTAAAACCAATCTGAAAAAAAAAAAAAGACTTTTTGAAGCATAAAGCCTGAAATAGTATTTCAGTACTCCAATAATCTTTGTTGCATTTTTTTACAACTTCAACAAATACATTTTACAGCTCTCTCTCTCTCTCTCTCTCGCTCTCTCTCTCTCTCTATGTATGTATGTATATATTGCATGTATTAATCTTAAATAGAAAACTTTTTGAATATTCTGTGAATTGTACAGTACATCACTATAGTTGCATATTTTTAGTTTAATATTAGGATTTTTATGACTCTTCAGTCACACTTCTCAGATAATTGGCTGATCAAGCGTAGTGTGTGAGTGTGTGTTACTATACATACTCTCTCCACACTCATGTGTTTGACAGGTAATTGATTTAGACACGCTTTTGCAGTCTCTGATCATTTGGTTTCCAGTTTAAGCTGAATGCAGATGTCCTAACACCATGACAAATTGGACGTCACTGGACTTCTGTTCATAACATAGCTGAATGGATAAGGAAATAACTGCTCATCAATGTGGAAATGATTTGTAAAGAAAAGTGCTCATCCCGAAGCTTTGATCACATATGCTTGCTGCAGGCTGAGCTTTTACTAAATGGTTAAAATACAGCTTGACATCACAGCATGTCACACTTCTACAACACATGAAACAATAGCTCCCCCAAGTGGCCTTTTCTACTCCTACGTCTACTGCTTATGTCTAAGATTTAATAGACTTTTTGGTGACTTTAAAAAAAAGATATTTACATATTCTTGACTATGTCACATTTGCGTTTTTTGTTAAAAGGGCTACGGTATATCAGAACGGTTAGGCTACACTTTATATTGTAATTACCCTCTATTTAAGTTGAATGTATATTAATTTAAAATATACAAGCTATCTTATTGATGTTTTTCCTACAGCTTACATTATTGCATTTGCTGCACTAGTTTTGGTTTTTCCCACTTCACTAGTTAAAAAGAGAAAATAATTCTCCTTTTTTAAAAAACCGATTTAACAGAAAAAGTGATCATTTCACATAACAGAGTTGAAATACTTGAGTCACAAAATAATGGAAGAGTAACGTAATGAGTGTTGCTTGTTCATTTAATTGTCTTTTGAGCTGATGTCTGTAAAAATCTCACGATTGGGTAACATTGCAGTTCACTTGAAACACAATTTAAAGGTTCCTGTCCAGCTTTCATGTAAATTACCGCCGTTGTAGTTTGAAAGTTATGACCCAAGAGTTGATAATGGCCAACTTTCCTGAGTTTTCCCAGGCAGTCATACAATGGACAATGCAGCGGTCGATAAAAATCCTGCCCCTGGTACGATTTCATTGGTCAGTTAGAGCGACGCGATGTTCTAATTGGCCGTTCCATCTGCCACTCAAATCCACTCTTTATTCTCAAGCACTTCCTCCGCTAACAGTGCATGGAAAGCCCATCAACGGCCAACCCACCGGGCCTGTCCTCTCATGCCCGGAGTCTCCGGTTGTCGTGATGAAGTTGGGTCGTGATTGGGTCGAGATGAAAGCACAGAAGTCATGATGGAGACCGTTGAGCAGCTGGTGTCTTTCCAGCACATCCATGTGCAACTGAACGGAGGCGCTCCGTGGGGATTCACTCTGAAAGGAGGACTGGAGCACGGCGAGCCGCTCATCATTACTAAAGTAAGACCGGAGTTTACAAAGAGTTAGAAACTCTTACTATATGCTCGTGTGTGTCTTATTGATTATATCCAAACACTTGATTATATTGTGTTGAAAGTTTAAACGCACTGTTTATGCTTGGATGAATTGTAACGGTGCCCTCATGGATGTTTGGGAACTTTGTAAAAACTTAGTGGTGAGGAAATGGCCATGGATATAAACAACAGCAACCTTAAAGCTCTTGCTAAATTACTATTTTCACTAATGGCAGATCATGAATCTCATGAGATCTGTGAATCATTGACTTTCAAGATCCATAAAAACCAAAAGAAATGAAGGAATAATCAATGTTTTCATAAGAGGCAAATTTCTACAGCACACTTACTGGACATAGCTGAAGTGACCTGGACTTCTGCACAAAGTATTCGTTAGTCATTTATTTTCATGAGTTTTGGTCAAAGTGGTCATTCCTACTAACATCATATCCAAAATCTACTGACAGCTATCTTAAATAATTTTAGTTTTACAGTGATTTTTGTGTGAAATAAGTGTACATTTATACATTTTGTATATGTTTTATTTGCATCACTTGTCATTTAATTAATTAAATTGCACTTACATTGCCCATCTTGCTCTCTAGAAATTGCATCTGCATTCAAAAGCTGAGTTTATTATTGTTTTTTATCATAGGTTGGCATTTAATTTTAGTGCTAAAACTGCAGCTGCTTTTTGGTTAGAAAAAGGATGTGGGATTATGAAAATAAGGCTGTACCAATAATTATCCATTTTAGAGATGTCTCAGGGATCCCTCTGTGCACACCATGACTCTTGCTTGCTGCTTTGTGTCATCAGCTCATTAACTTCATCTTTAGTGTGTAAAACCTACTGGGATTGTGGTTCTACTGTGCAGTAATTTAGATAAAACTGCCTTGTATGAGGCAGATAGGAAATTACTCATGTTCAATGATTTTTTTTCAATAAAATTAGTAATAATGAGTTAAAATGCACACTTCAAATGCATCGTAATGCAAATAACTGAAAAAGCAACTTTAATTTCGCAAAATATTAAAATAGTTAAGTTCATTTAAAAAAAAAAAAAAATTTAACCCACCTATCACTAACAACCATCTTTTCCAACTAGTGTTTTTTCCTCACAGGGGGGTAAGGGGAGGCATGTTTTATTTCTTCTTCTTCCACCCCCCATTTCCTCTCCAATGGCATTTGACCAAAAAGTGTTGATTTATTTTTCTTAAATGAAGATGTTTTGGGGGGACAAGACCCCCAGAGATCACATTCCCAGACTCTGCCCCTTCAGTCAGTGGGGAGGAGGGAGTGGGGGTCATGAGGGGGAGGCTGGTATTTTTTGTCTGACAGAGGGAAGAAATTAATTTGATTTGTGCCTTTTCAGCGTGTCTTAGAAGGAGTTTACAGTTGTTTATGCTGGTGCTCAAAACATCTTGATAACTTGTAATGTGCGTTGAGTCTGGTTTGGCTGTATAGTTGGTAAAATGTCTTTTCTGAGCTCTGCTGTGTTTAATTTAATGTGCTTTAACATTTGGCACTTTAGCAGTGATATTGTCCCTTTTATCACTTCCAGGCTTTTGACATTTACATGTCACTTGATCATTGTTTCTCAATGAATCGCCAGCAGGATCAAAATGCATTCAAGATGAAGATTGCCTTTTAATGATTCTGAGATAAAACTAAAAGACAGATTTAGCAGTGTTGGCTTTTTTTTTTTTTTTTATATTGTGCAATTTGATTTTAAGTGAAGCACCAGAGATGAGTGAGGTTTTGTAGCTGGCTGGTTAGTTCTCAGTAAGTGTTAACCCCTGGTTTTCTGGGGGTTGAATCATGGCCAATCTGATAACCTCGTATTCACTGGCTGGACTTGTTAACCGCTTAAACTGAAACACATGCTTGGTCCAATGCATAACCCTGCATCTGTATGCATCTGTGGCCACCTGCTTCACTCGCTTGTGAGGACTTTATTTGGATGTCATCATAAATATGATATACAGAGGCTCCCTCAGCGTTGGATTTCATTGTTTATCTGTGTTTGCATGAGCCTTCTGGGGCACATGGCTCCAGCCGCTGCCACTCACACTGATAGGTTTTCCATCTGATTTGGAGGCAAAGCACAACCTGCATGTTTGCGTGTTCTGCTCTCTGATCCTATCTTCCATCTTTGCACCCTGAGGGCATTATTTGGAACCCCCCAGTGGTCTCGGTAGACATTTATCTCAAACAGCAAACATAAGGACCTGGTGCCCAAGGCCAGACACAACACTACCCCCCCAGGTGTTCAGCATATGCTCAAATTAAAATCCCATGATGGGTCATTCTGACCTCAGCCAGCAGCAAGAAGATACAATGGTATCAAGATTTATCAACAACAAACAGTGACTGGACATATTAGGTATCTTTTGTGGAATGTTAAAGTCTGAAAGTTGGAATTAAAATGGACTCGGATGGAATTCAAATTAACTGAATTGATCTTACATCCCTAATTTTGAGTTGAACATTTTTAGGGGGTTCAAAGCAACTTGTCCAATGCATGACAAAACACTGCCAGACTTGTGATCTTCAAAATTGTGGTGAAAATGCATGTAAACCATTTGTTTACAAAGAATGCTTGGTTATTTTCCACAGTTATGCCTGTTCAATCCCCCCCAGAATCCTCAAAGGCTTTTGCATTGAAATGGGCATTGATTGAACATGAAGAACAGGCTGATTTATGTATAAAAACCTCATTGTTGCTGCTTTTTCCCCCCTCACCACTTTGTTAATCATCCCTCCCTCACATTCCCTCTCTTTTTTTGTTCTTCTGTTAAAGTGGAGATGGAAACATTGTGCATTTTCTTGTGTTTCTCTTTTGCTGCTGTGAAGTTTATGTAGACCACATGGCACTCCAGTCATCCCTCTCTTCCCACTCCTAATCGGTCAGTGGAACTTATTCTCAGGCGCTGGAGTTTTTGAGGTGAAAGAAAGAAGATTTTGGACAGAGAGATGGAAATGTTTTACTAGGGCAAAATGTTAAAGGTGCTGTATGTAGGATTGACACCGAGTGGTTGAACTAGGTATTGCAGTCCAAATTCAAAATATTGGAGAGGGTTTTTTTTCACCCGGCCCCTCCTCCTCAGACTTGACGCACACTCAGGTTGCCAGATTGACGACACCAACAGGAACGAGCACACCTGACGATGAATGAAATGAAATATGCTATGTTTTCTGCCAACTGGCAACCCGGGGTCCCGAAATACAATTGGGTAAACTGGCAGTGGGCGGGTTTCACAAACCGAAACAGAGACTGACATTCTGGCCCGGAACGCACATTTTCAAAGGAGAATAACTGACTGTAGCATTGTTTTTCAGATAAACAAGTATGTTAGCTTAGCATGTTTCTTAAATATCTGCAAACATATTATGGTATTTTTATGCTTTAGTAGAGTCAAAAACTTACATACAGCACCTTTAATGTTTTAAGTTTGCTGGCAGTTTAAACTCACAGTGCAGTGGAACACTGACTGCTTGTTTTTTACAACTGCTTTAGTTCCGGAAGTATTTTTTTTTCCATTTATTCCATTTATCCTCTCCATAAATTTTAAACCATGCACTAAACCAAACAGTTCAGAGATGAATCACAACATAATTAACTTTGATTCAAAGCCAGAAATTATTTGAAAATTAGAAAAGTTATATTCAATTATTTTATGAGGAATGAACTACTCATCCCATGAAATACTGCGAGTACTCCAATTTGAAACAAACTAAATATAAATAATTGCAAAATATATAAAATTGACCACAAGTATGAAATAAAATCATTTTATTTTATTTTATTTAACTCTGCAGAAGCATATGCCGTTAACAACCTCAAAGGTTATGGTAGGTCTGTCTAGAATTGTTTATACAATTATTGCTAAAAATCCATTGCTCAATGGAGAAAACGAATGGATTTTTGCTTCCAGAACCCAACTGTTGCTCTCTATTCGAAGCTATTTTCCACTTCTACTTCAATTTTTATCATCCCTTTGTTTAATATGATCTTTGTTTAAAGTGGGATTACTTCCCCAATTCTGTTACTCAGTAACTGCATACTTCTGTTTCTGGATAGCTTCCCAAAGTTAAATCATATCAGTTTTGGACTGCTGTGTGCAGCTCATCAGTCCTAAGAGGTAATGCTTCCTTTTTGCACTGTTATTGCAATTGGATTTAATCGAGTAAATAAATAGTTTCTTTGATTATTTGATAAAAGGCTGTTTGTTTTGAACGATGTGTTGATTGTGGTGAAGTCCACAGCTGTTTGTGGGTGTGGGAAGGATCTGATATGTGACAGGAATGTGAGCTTGGCTCCCGTTGCCTTTGCCTTGGGCAGCGAGGCTTTGATGGTGGGAGAGATATTGGGGTCTTATTGCCTGAGCCCCTCCACCACAAACACTCACCAGTGTTTCCACATGGTCTCTTAACAGAGCTGGGAGTGACAGGACTTCTAATCAGTGAGGCATGTGTGTTAGTTGTGTGTTTGTTCTCTGAGTGAATGGTTAAACGGAATAGGAAAGGTTGTAATGTATAGGGACCGACCTGGCAATATGATGCTATAATGATATCTTTGTCATGCTATGATAATATTGGAATTGTTAATAACTGCAATATTCTTTACTCTTTTGAGTTTTGGTTGTAAATGTAAATTTAAAACTCTAAATGGTGGTTGTAATATTGTCAAATGTCATCATGTGAAAAATTTGTGTCACTTTTTTTAGGGATAACTAATTATGCTTTACTTGGGGATAATTGATTGTATCTTTTATTTTGATAGTCTCTTATTTTTATTCTGATTTACACAATTTACGCATGTTATGTGATGTTACACAATGTTATTTAAACTCTATTTTTGAAATATTAGAAAATTTTGTAATACTTGAAAATTTTCAAATAAAGTAAAAGGAGAAAAAGAGAAAAATATTACAAAGGGATTCACAATATATTTGTTATCAGACATTTGATGTGGACAGGCTATCAGACATTTTTTTTTTATTTAAAGGTCTCACCAATGTAGGGCTGCGCGATTAATCGAATGTGATTGTCATGCGCATCTTGTCAGTAAAGCCAGTTCTGTAATTAGTAGTAAATCTCCAGCACGTGCTTTCAGATGCAGCAGCATTTAATACACAGAGCCGTAGTTCACTGACCAGCTACGCAAAATCGTGTTCATAATCGCAGATGATTTAATCGCACAATTATGAAATCGAAGAAATCGTTCTGCGATTATGAAAGCTGTTTGCGTAGCTTGTCAGTGAACTACGGCTCTGTGTAGTAAATGCTGCTCCATCTGAAAGCACGTGAAAATACCACATTTAATAACATGTTTTTACTC
>NW_015631061.1:77715-92664 GCF_001515625.1 Sinocyclocheilus rhinocerous | reverse complement strand
TACTTGTTTCACTTCTGTTTCAGGTTTTTATAAACTATTTCTTATTATGTGTCAGTAAGTTGTTGTTGTTTTAGCATGTGTGTTTGGCTCAGTGTTATTTTTTTAGGATTACTGATAAACTACTGTAGTTTGATTTGTATTAGTTATCTATTTTAGTTTTAGTTACAGTTGTAGTCATGTTGTCATTTTATTAGTTTTTTTATTATGTCTATATAGGCTTTTTATTAAGTTTTACTTTTATTTAATTTGAGTTATTTCAGTACTTCAACATACAAAATGGAAATGAAATTATATATATTGAATGTATTTATATATATATATGTACATGTATATGTGTGTGGCTGTACATACACATATGTAGTTGTTTTTTGGTGTTTGGCTTAGTGTTATGTTAGAATCATTATTATACTTTATTTATTTTGTTTTCATTTAAGTGTTTAGTTTTGAAATGTTGTTGTATGCATTTGTCATTTTTATTGAATTTATTTTATTTTCTTAAATGTGTGTGTATATATATAGTATTTATAGAGTTTTAGCTTTTAGTTTTAATTACTTTTTCTTATTTGTAAGTCACTTTGGATAAAAGCGTCTGCTAAATGACTAAAAGTAAAAGTAAAGTAAAAGTAAACTCAGATAAACCATATATTGTCATAATCATGTGTTTATTAGTCACGTTGAATTAATGAAAGCAGTTAAATCTGCTGTTTATTCAGCAACTGCTATAGGGATTTCCTGGGTTTCTTCTGCTGGCGTATTTGGAGTTTCAGCGCGAGAGCGCCCTCTGGCATTTGAATGGAGATTTACTACTGATCACAGAACCGTGCTTCACTTAAAGATACGCATGACAAACACAGCTTCTGCTTAATTGCGATTTATCGCCTTTGTGATTTAATTTCTATTAATCGTGCAGCCCTACACCAATGTTATATCATTGATATATCATATATCAGCTGATATTTGCTATGTAATTGTGTATGCTCATTTCTCCTAATTTTGCTATTTTTGCTATTTATTTAATTTATTCAAGCATTATCTGTCATCTAATGGTCACTCGGAAAGTTTGTTTAATCATATTATAACACTATAAAAATATATTCTTTAATAAATCTAAATGTGAATATACATTTTTAATACTGTTTGATGCCTAAATTTACTTTAAACATTAGAATGGTTGCTTCATTGTAATTAATTTTATTTAAGTTGTATATAATTTTAATATCGCCGTTTATTGGTTATCAACCCTAATATGAAGACAATTATTAGCTTACCTCAATTTCAATATCAGTGCATCCCTAAAAATTCCATTCTTTGACCCAATATTTTCCCACTCAAACCTATTGTTAATCATAAGATTTTTGGGATTGGACTGTGCAAAATTGTAACTGATCGCCGGCCTGCATGGAGATGATTATGTCTTTGCTAATTTGGTATAATTACAAACTTACCGTTTAACCTCAGCCTGATGAAATGCAAGTTTGTGGTCTTCAGAATCTTCTGTGAAGACACATGGTAAATGATAATCAGGGAGTCAGTTTTCAAACTTCATCTGTGTTCTGCAGGAGACCTGACCACATCAAACGCTTCCACCAAAAGCTTGTCGGCCAACCTCGTATCCAACATTTGGGCTCAACCAGCCGTCAAAACCACTCCAAAGTCCTCTTTGCTCCCAGGGAGGTGAGTCTGGGGGAGGGGGATTCGTGTGTGTGGAGGAGGTTAGCTGAGGGGACAAGGTCACTTCACTCACATTACGACCTCAAAAGACTCACTATGGCCCTATTCATAAATGGCAGGAAGCTGAGGGATGACAGGTCTTAAATTGAGCCATCATCATGATGCCCCTCCTCTCACCATGTCTGCTATGACAGTGATGGATCAATCCAAGTTAACTTTGGTCCAAAGGTTGCTGACTCTCTGACATCCACCATTGTCTTTTTCGGAAACGATGCCTGCTATACGCTCAATATTTGCAATTGAGGCCATAATGGAGAGCGATGGGGTGATGTTGAGTATGTCAAACTTCCAGACTTGTGAGCATTTGGATTAGAGATCGTACCTCATGTATTAGCGTACACGTACGTTGCTCCAATAACAATCTAGCTCACCAAAGTAATTTATAGCCATGGTTTGATGTTCCTTTAATTTGCCTCTTGTTGAACTTTGCTAAAACAAAGACAATATCTGCCTGTCAGGAGGCTTCTTCTTAGCTGCACTTCAAAAATGGCTTCTCACCTCTTGAGGAGAGAGACCTTGTTATGAGAGCACACACACTGCTGTTTCTGGACGTGCATCAAAAGGTGGAGGTTTTCCCAGTGCACGTCTAAAGCATGATTGATCACTTTGGGATGTTTGTGGAAATGTCCACCAGTGGTGATATATGTTGTCCCGATCGTCTAAAGAATGGGTATTTAAGTGAGTCAAGTAAGCTGTACCGAGTTAAGAATGTGATCAAGTAACTCAACAATAAAGGCTGGTTGTTGATCTGAGTGTCATGTATGTGATTAGTGTTGTGTTAACACTGACTCTGGGTGAATGTTGGGTTTCCAATATGAATGCCAGTTAATGTGGTCTAATTAGGCTTTGATATGTGTACTCATGCGCCTAGTAATATAATCTCAGAGCTTTCTGTGTTCAGGTAGTCAGCTCCTGTGATTATAGTAAGTTTCTGCTTTATTGTTTGCATAATTTTGTTTGGAGGTTTTGGAAACACTTCTCATAGTGATAATTTGTTTAATTTAATGTGTTTTATAGGATATTTTAAAACTATGACATTTATTTATTTATTTCAGTTACTAAAATGATTTTTAATAGTTTTAGTTAACAATAACAACACTTTTTTTTACAATGGCTGAGGGGACTGACGTGGTTAGCTCCAAAAAATATAAAAAAAGCACAAATCCTATATTCCGAGTCTTCTGAAGCCATTTGTTATAGCTTTAAATGTAAATTGTTCAGTATTCAATTTTCCCTGTTGTCATATATATATGCGATATTTAATGCGCATCTTGTCAGTAAAGCCGGTTCTGTAATCAGCGGTAAATAAATCTCCATCACGTGCGTGCTTTCACATGGAGCAGCATTTACTACACAGAGCTGTTGTTTATATATATGTACATGTATATGTGTGTGGCTGTACATACACATATGTAGTTGTTTTTTGGTGTTTGGCTTAGTGTTATGTTAGAATCATTATTATACTTTATTTATTTTGTTTTCATTTAAGTGTTTAGTTTTGAAATGTTGTTGTATGCATTTGTCATTTTTATTGAATTTATTTTATTTTCTTAAATGTGTGTGTATATATATAGTATTTATAGAGTTTTAGCTTTTAGTTTTAATTACTTTTTCTTATTTGTAAGTCACTTTGGATAAAAGCGTCTGCTAAATGACTAAAAGTAAAAGTAAAGTAAAAGTAAACTCAGATAAACCATATATTGTCATAATCATGTGTTTATTAGTCACGTTGAATTAATGAAAGCAGTTAAATCTGCTGTTTATTCAGCAACTGCTATAGGGATTTCCTGGGTTTCTTCTGCTGGCGTATTTGGAGTTTCAGCGCGAGAGCGCCCTCTGGCATTTGAATGGAGATTTACTACTGATCACAGAACCGTGCTTCACTTAAAGATACGCATGACAAACACAGCTTCTGCTTAATTGCGATTTATCGCCTTTGTGATTTAATTTCTATTAATCGTGCAGCCCTACACCAATGTTATATCATTGATATATCATATATCAGCTGATATTTGCTATGTAATTGTGTATGCTCATTTCTCCTAATTTTGCTATTTTTGCTATTTATTTAATTTATTCAAGCATTATCTGTCATCTAATGGTCACTCGGAAAGTTTGTTTAATCATATTATAACACTATAAAAATATATTCTTTAATAAATCTAAATGTGAATATACATTTTTAATACTGTTTGATGCCTAAATTTACTTTAAACATTAGAATGGTTGCTTCATTGTAATTAATTTTATTTAAGTTGTATATAATTTTAATATCGCCGTTTATTGGTTATCAACCCTAATATGAAGACAATTATTAGCTTACCTCAATTTCAATATCAGTGCATCCCTAAAAATTCCATTCTTTGACCCAATATTTTCCCACTCAAACCTATTGTTAATCATAAGATTTTTGGGATTGGACTGTGCAAAATTGTAACTGATCGCCGGCCTGCATGGAGATGATTATGTCTTTGCTAATTTGGTATAATTACAAACTTACCGTTTAACCTCAGCCTGATGAAATGCAAGTTTGTGGTCTTCAGAATCTTCTGTGAAGACACATGGTAAATGATAATCAGGGAGTCAGTTTTCAAACTTCATCTGTGTTCTGCAGGAGACCTGACCACATCAAACGCTTCCACCAAAAGCTTGTCGGCCAACCTCGTATCCAACATTTGGGCTCAACCAGCCGTCAAAACCACTCCAAAGTCCTCTTTGCTCCCAGGGAGGTGAGTCTGGGGGATGGGGATTCGTGTGTGTGGAGGAGGTTAGCTGAGGGGACAAGGTCACTTCACTCACATTACGACCTCAAAAGACTCACTATGGCCCTATTCATAAATGGCAGGAAGCTGAGGGATGACAGGTCTTAAATTGAGCCATCATCATGATGCCCCTCCTCTCACCATGTCTGCTATGACAGTGATGGATCAATCCAAGTTAACTTTGGTCCAAAGGTTGCTGACTCTCTGACATCCACCATTGTCTTTTTCGGAAACGATGCCTGCTATACGCTCAATATTTGCAATTGAGGCCATAATGGAGAGCGATGGGGTGATGTTGAGTATGTCAAACTTCCAGACTTGTGAGCATTTGGATTAGAGATCGTACCTCATGTATTAGCGTACACGTACGTTGCTCCAATAACAATCTAGCTCACCAAAGTAATTTATAGCCATGGTTTGATGTTCCTTTAATTTGCCTCTTGTTGAACTTTGCTAAAACAAAGACAATATCTGCCTGTCAGGAGGCTTCTTCTTAGCTGCACTTCAAAAATGGCTTCTCACCTCTTGAGGAGAGAGACCTTGTTATGAGAGCACACACACTGCTGTTTCTGGACGTGCATCAAAAGGTGGAGGTTTTCCCAGTGCACGTCTAAAGCATGATTGATCACTTTGGGATGTTTGTGGAAATGTCCACCAGTGGTGATATATGTTGTCCCGATCGTCTAAAGAATGGGTATTTAAGTGAGTCAAGTAAGCTGTACCGAGTTAAGAATGTGATCAAGTAACTCAACAATAAAGGCTGGTTGTTGATCTGAGTGTCATGTATGTGATTAGTGTTGTGTTAACACTGACTCTGGGTGAATGTTGGGTTTCCAATATGAATGCCAGTTAATGTGGTCTAATTAGGCTTTGATATGTGTACTCATGCGCCTAGTAATATAATCTCAGAGCTTTCTGTGTTCAGGTAGTCAGCTCCTGTGATTATAGTAAGTTTCTGCTTTATTGTTTGCATAATTTTGTTTGGAGGTTTTGGAAACACTTCTCATAGTGATAATTTGTTTAATTTAATGTGTTTTATAGGATATTTTAAAACTATGACATTTATTTATTTATTTCAGTTACTAAAATGATTTTTAATAGTTTTAGTTAACAATAACAACACTTTTTTTTACAATGGCTGAGGGGACTGACGTGGTTAGCTCCAAAAAATATAAAAAAAGCACAAATCCTATATTCCGAGTCTTCTGAAGCCATTTGTTATAGCTTTAAATGTAAATTGTTCAGTATTCAATTTTCCCTGTTGTCATATATATATGCGATATTTAATGCGCATCTTGTCAGTAAAGCCGGTTCTGTAATCAGCGGTAAATAAATCTCCATCACGTGCGTGCTTTCACATGGAGCAGCATTTACTACACAGAGCTGTTGTTTACTGACAAGCTGCGCAAAACCACAATCATATATGAACGTATATGAACTGACAAGATGCGCATTAAATATCGCATGCGATTTATCGTGCAGCCCTAATATATATATATATATATATATATATATATATGTATATGTATGTATGTATGTATGCATGCATATGCCATTTGCCTCAAATTAAACTTGAGAGCTACAGAAAAAGCTCTTAAGTTTCATTAGGGTGATTTTAAATGATTTTTTTCCAGTTTTTCTATTTTTGGAAGAACTATCCCTTTAAACAATTTTTTGGAAACACCAAGTGTAGTGATTCACATGTTAGGTGTGTAATTTATTCAGCTGGGGCATTTTTAATTAGGATGTTTTTAATCTATGACTGCTGTAATTGTAATAGTGCAGTCAGGATAATGAGGTGATCTTTGCAGTGCTGTTCTGTGAATGTTTAACATTTAGTATGTGTCTTGACTTTCGGATTAGGTGGTGTTTTGGCCTTATTTCAATGATCAGGCCATGTCCCCCACTCATTTTTTGGCTGGTTTAACGGTTTGAGAAGTAAGTCCATGCAAACAGCATTTAGCAGTGAAGACTGTAGAAGGCAAACAAATTGAGGAATGTGATAAAATGTTTCTCCACAGAAAGGCATTGTGTCTCCTTGAAAAAAAACACGCACTGTAAATCACACATTGTGTGACGGACTAGATGATTTTTGGTGTATTTCTTTCAACTTAAATTGATGTGCACTTCCTCTTAATTGTTATTTGTTGGTCACTACGTTTCTTTCGTATCTTATTTGTTCTTGTGGTCATGTTCTCCTGTGAATATAGGTCATTCATTGGCTGTTGATTCTGTTGCAGTGGTGACCCATGGCTGTGTGTCACACCTTTAAAAGTCTCGGAGCACAATGGAACTTTAGACTCAGTCGGGCCACGGCCGTAGCTCAACACACTGAGGTAGCGCTCTCTCATTTTCCCCCAGCCTGAGCCTTGAATGAAGCCTTTGTCACCCTCTCACTCACGCTGTCTCACCCACCTTTTCTCTCTCTGCCTCTCTCTCTTTCTCTCTCCACCCCCACTCTTCTGTCTCTCCTCATAAATGACGGAGCTAAAAGCCAGCAATGATCTTCTCACCCACTCTGACCTTGAATGCATCCAAGTATGTCACTTTTCCAGGTTCGCCTGCGTTCCCAAGGTCTTAACTCTTACTTAGAGCAGAATCTCCCTTCCTGTGGTTCCTATCCGTCACTCCCATCTCCTTGCCGTGTGAGATCAGGCAGCTCAAGGACAGAGGTGTTCTAGTTTGCACCGTTGACCTCAGATACTGAAGGAAAACGTTCTGATAAGCACTTTGTTCTTAGCGGGGGAGCTTTGTTTCTGCTTTACCGTAACACTGAGGTGTTTTCTTAGCTCCAGATAAACCAGGTTTGTGTGTGTGTTGGGATAGATAAAGAGGACTTCAGTGGGGATAATACATCTGTCAGTCAGCCAGTCAGTCAGTTTGGTTGTGTTGTTGAGTGGAGGCTCAAATCCTTGTCCAACAGTAGACAAAGGCCGTGTTGCAGAGGAGGGGGTTACTCAGGGCTCACAACCTCATTCTTTTTTCTTTTATGAGCAGCAGAAGACCGCAACACAAGCATGGGTGCTTGAATGCATTCACTGACCACCAGCTTACAGAGCTTTGAATAAAACTGTTCATCAGTCCCTGTTGTGTAGCTCAAATGCCTCCATGAATGAGAAGATAATGTGTAAGTCAAAGCTGATCCTCAGCAAAATTACCTAAAAAGTTATCAAATTTTAAATTTTAAGTTAATGATGTCAAATGAGACCTATATCAAATTGTTTCAGTTATTTTACAAAATGTTAATTCACAATTCGCAAAAGTTATCTGAAAAAAAATCTCAAAATGGCCAAATATCAATTGTTTTATTGGCCTAGCTGTTACTGGTCTTTCACTAGTTTTTACCACATTATGCACTGTAACTAGGGTTGGGCACCATTCACATTTTAACCGTTACGGTACCGGTATCGGTACCTGAATTTCGGTGCCGGTACCCAACGGTACCTTTTTTCGGTACTTTACTCTCTGTGTAATTACAAAAACATTTATTTCAGTGATAAAATAAGTCCAAAAGTCTCAATTTCAACATTTCGGTCGGTAACCTGTCTGTAACCTTTTTTCGGTACTTTACTCTCTGTGTAATTACAAAAACATCTATTTCAGTGAAAAAATAAGTCCAAAAGTCTCAATTTCAACATTTTGAACAATAGGGCCCTACAAACTTTTTCTTTCTCCACAAACCCTTAATTAATTAATTAATTAATTAATTGAAAATTAAACCCTTTTATTTTTTGGCAAACAAACTGAGGTTTACTGTTGAAATTAATACATGGAAGAAAAATTGTGTGAATATTCCTTTAAAACATTTTTAATAGGCTAATAATTGTATTTTTTTCTACAATTAAGTGATTAATCTGGTTGTAATTTATTTTTATAATTTCATTGTTTTATTTAAATTTGATAGAAAATTTAATATTTAAAGATGTACATTATACTGTACAAAAGTAATACAAGAGTAATATATTTCTGTTACATGTTAAACCGTACTTTTATTTTGACAGGTTGCCATGAAGTTTCTGTGTGTATACAGTATGATGATGCTAGTTTTCTCAGATGAAATGGTAAAATTCTTGCGAAGTTAATCTCAGTGACAGCAGCTCTAGGGATTAAGTTTTTGTGTTCATGCCGTCATATAGTGAGATGTAGAGGCCGAAAATCACCGCGAGCATCACGCGTGCTTCAGTATTTGTGTGGTAAACAAAACCGCATTTCTGCCATTCATACATACAGAGGCAAGCGGAACATGCAGGATTCATATTTAAACCGTCTTTTTGCATTTTAATATTCACAGACACTAGTTCATATCGCGATTCGAATTAAGTGGCAGACCTACTTTAGATTTATTCGTCCAAAATTTACGAATTCCGTGGCATTCCGCGCTATAGAGTCAATTATGTTTTTATGAATGGATTCCGCGATCCCGTCCGTGTTTTAGCAGAAACCATATGGCCCTAGAAATGTAACCACACTTCAGAACATTTCGGCTTGCTCTGTGTGTTGTTTGAACGAGTTGCAGGGGTGACATCACGTCACAGGGTCTCTCTTTCTCTGTCTGTAGCGTATGCGCCCAGATGCGCTCTCAGGTACCGAAATTTAGCACCGATTGATTTAACATGAATCGGTACTCGGTAGTACCGACGCAATTCGGTCGGTACCCTTAAGTACTAAGTTCGGTACCCAACCCTAACTGTAACAAAAGTAATTGTAACAAAAAAAGTATGTAGGCTTGTTAACATTTGTAGTTAACCAATGACATGTTTTTACTGTAGCATTTTATACTCAAAGTAAATATTTAAAAAATATATACTGTACGTGTGTGTGTATATACAGTGTATATATATATATACACACACACACACACACACACATATATATGTACACACACATTTTTACTGTGAAAACAAAGATATATATTTATAAATATAAAATGTTTTTATAAGTTAAAAACTACCTGTACTACCTTATAATTTTATGGGGAAATGGTTATATTTAAGACATAATGTAAAGTAAAATATTGTAAAAAGTATGAATCACTTTAATGTATTTTTTGTACTTCTTATTAATAATTACATTGCATTATGAAACATGGCTTTTTAGTTATTCTTTCTTAATATTCTGACTTTGTAAAGCACATCAAACTACAATCATGTATGAAAAGTCTTCTGATGCCATGAGGAAACGCACCAACAAGGTAAAATCCTTTAAGATTCCAGGAATGAGAGGGGAAGTTTCCTGAAGAGGATTTGGGTGGGAATGGCAGCTGTTAGGCCTCGTCTTGTGGAGGCCACTGGCGGATTCTGGGCACTATGGGGTTTCCAGAGTGACCCACTGACTCTGCTTTTGATTGCTGTGGAATGAAAGCAAAGCCTGGGATAACTGTCTGTGTGTGTATATACTGTATGTGGGTCAGGGTATGTTTGTGTTTTTTTTGAATGGATGCTCTGAATTGCATTCTCCCTAGATTTTGGCATTTGGTATTAATTTTCACATTGAATATGTATAAACACTTGCAGGGGAACAAATTGCTATGCAGTGAGCCAGTTGGGAACATTATTATGTTTCATGCAAGAAAATACGACTAATGATATGATAAATACATGGCAAGTTTTTAGTTTTCCTGAGGTCTTAAGTTTCCCTTCATGCTATAATAGCTTAGGATAAGTGTTTATTCCAGCTCTGATTGTATTGGAAACTGCGTTGCCTAAGACTTAAACTTATGTACACATACATATTTAGGTCTAAATTTCCCTTTGGCTGACTTTTAAAACTGAACTTAAAAGTAAAACTTTAGTAGGAATATAGACCCTTCTCTGTCCTCCTGAATGGATTATTTTTTTCTTTTGGTGCGTATGCATTTCCACACATACATGTGACTTATTTTCAACTCTCTGTCGCTCCAGTTGCTGTGATGTCTGTTGTTGTTTCCGTCAGGATAAGTGTAGAGCAAAAGAGAGCCGAAACCCATGTTCCCCACACTTCCTAGACCTGCCTAGGATGTCTTCGTCTCACACACTTCCCCATTATCTTACACCTTTCTTTCCATTTTTCCATGACCACATTTCAAGTCGGCGCATCCTTTCCCGGGGGGTTCATAGTCTCTTCATTGTTTCAAATCAGCTGTTGTGTTAAGAGTCATGTATGTAATTTGGCACAAGATATATAGTAAAAAGTATCTTTGTCATATAAAAACAGGTCAGCCTTATACTCTGGGGCTGTTTCTGGGTTGCGTACCTCTGGCTGTTTTCTGTTCATGGTTTTCTGACTGGGGAAACCATTAAGGCATTGATAAAGTAGCACTTGTTTTAGAGTAGTGTTCTTGGACAACCCTCCTCCTCTAAAAGTCCCACTGGAAAAAGTTGAAGAATTACTGCTGAAAAATGGCGATGTCCAAACATATATTGTAGGTCTTGTGAAAAATGTTATGACAGATTCCTTTACAAATGAGTTTATTCACAGGCTGAACCCTCCCAGATTAGTGTCAGTCAGCGTGAAATACTTATTCCACTTTTACGGAACATAATGTCATAAAATACAGCTTGATATGTCCGTTCTGCACTCTATTATCTCTCTCTTACGCTCACTCTCTCTTTCTTTTTGTAGCCAGTGTACAAGTGTTTCCTATAAAACGAGCAACTTTGTTCCCTGTATTCCCTATGTTCCTTTGCTTGTTGTGGGATTGGCAATGCTTGGTAAGAGCCTTCTGATCTCTAGGCAGCTCAGACGGACCGTTCTTCTGGCCAGCTGTGGCACAATGGTGGGCCGTGAGCCAGACTGGCAAAGAGCGACGCCCTGTTATTTATAGAGCGATAGAGGGGGTGACCTCATGCTGCTAGGGCTGATGCTGGGACTGGGAGACAGGGAGCCCATTCTTCACTGCTGCAGAGGCCCACGGTCCATATAGACCCTCTACTCACTGCAGATCTGTTTTCACACTCATATGTGATGAATACGAGAACTGATGTGATCCCTGAAGTATTGATGCAGGTAAACCTTTCGCTTTGTTTACGAATGTAACCAAAATTGATGGCTGTCGCATGATTTCATGGATTTTTGCATGTATTATGCAAGGTAATATAATAAACATTTAAATGACCAGCAGTGGACGTCTGTATGATAGTGAGAAAATGTATATTTATTATTCTGGAAATACAGTAAATGCAATACATTTGCTAAAGAAAAAAATGAAAGTCAACATAAAGTGGAAATTCACCCTTTCTATTTTATAAATGCATATTAATTTTCTTATTGTGAATGATTCATCCATGGATGTTTTGGTGACGTATGTCGGACTTCTCCAGTCATTTAGCACTGCTTGTTTCTTACAAAGATTTGCCTCCATCCAATCAAAAACCAATAGAAGTCCCCACCCTACATTTTTTTTTTGTTGATAATTTTGTTCACAATACAGAAGAAATTATCTGTCATTACTTTCAATACATTGCAACTTTAATGCTGAAATTCATTTTACTTGCTGTTGGACATGCCTGGTGGAAGATATAATTGGCCAAAAAACACCCAACATATAGAACTTTGTGGGTTACATTTTGACATGGGCAAGTAAGCAACCACCTGAAACAATGCATTAAAACCACTCTGAACACCTTAGCAACTGATTAGCAGTTTTACTTTTTCTGTACTCAATTTAAAATAAATAAATGTAATTAAAACATAAATTTTAAATTGTATCCATCAAAAATCATGTCTAATTAATTGAAATCATGAAACTTACGATATTAAACAGCAATTTATTAAAAGTTTAACAAAAATTAAATTTTTAAGGCCTTATGAAATTCTGTTTTCCACAAATTTTCTGGATTCCATTTTAATGGTTTAATTAAATATTAATAATCAAAAGCATCTTTAATTGATTTTATTAAAAAAAAAAAAAGAATATATATATATATATATATATATATATATATTTAGAAACACTGTGTTGTGTATTTACATTTTTCATCTTAATAAATTCAGGTAAATAATTTTTCTGGTAAATATTTCTTTAAAAATAATGTTTTAACAATAAATTTCTTATTAGTAGTAGTACTATCATTACATTAAGTACTATTTCTGTCACTGTTTCTTCAAATTAAACCAAACTTTTTTGACGAGTTGCTGTGAAGACCTTTAGGTTACTGTTTGTATATGATATGATGATAGTTTTACTCAAACGGTAAAATGCTCATGAAGTGACTCTCAGAGCAGTTCTAGAGATTATGTATGTGTTCATATTTAGGGCGGCAGAGGCTGAAAACACAGCTAGCATCACGTGCGCTTCGGTGTGTGTGTGTGTAGTAAATGAAACTGTGCATCTGCGCCATTCATTCACACAGAGACACGCAGAACATACAGGGTTCATATTTGAATGGTATTTTTGCAGCTTAATATTCACATACACTAGTCCATATCGTGTTTTGATTTAAGTGTACTGACCTACTTTTGATGTATCCATCCAAAATTTATTCCAATTCCGTGACATTCTGCGTTATACAGTAAATTATGTTTTTATGACTGGATTCTGAGTTGCGGAAATCATAGGGCCCTAAACTATGTACTGACTCAGAACTAGAGAGGTCCTTCTGGGGTGTTTACCTATTTAATACTGGATTGTATGCAGTGTGTAATTCTGGGTCAGCCCACATGTCCTTTGTGCTGAATTTAGCAATCATATTGTACAGGGAGAGGTGAAGAGACTAGCTTGCTTCATCACTGTCCGACACAAACAGACATCCCTCCCTCCTGTGGTCTCTAGGAATAGCCTCTCAAAGACGTTATTGTATTAAAACTATTCCCATCATGGGACTTATAATTTTCGAGTCCTTCTCTTGTAATTTAAGGCATTTCTCGCCTCCTCTAGCTAAAACTCAGACTGTATTTTTTCTCAAAAAGGAGTGACTGGAAAGTAGTCACAGTGGTGCCGTTTGTTTGCTGTAGTCTCTGCCCTCACTACTCATCTCGGGTGCTTTTATAAACACAAAATACTCAGGCAGAAAGTTCCCCTAACATTCACCTCCTCAACTGTATTTTCCACCAGGTCACGTTTGAAGAATGGGAACGGAAATTCTTATTCTTCGCATGGCATGTAAGGAGTGGTCGCACCTGAGGGAGATTAAAGGAATGGGGAGACCGAAAGGGATTTGTCACGTAGGACTGTTCAACCCTATATAAAGCTCCCTTTGTGAACTTTATTTCACGATCACCAGGGAGCGAGTCAGTGCCCATGCGCAAGCCAAACAAGCACTCGTGCACACGTGCAAACACACACACGCACACACACACACACACGAGACTGATGGAACATAGGTGTGGTTGCAGTTATTTTTATCAAGCCTCGAAGGAGAACATGAGCTCAAGGGAAAGGAAAGAAAGAGTGGGAGAATGAGACTACTGGGTGGGCATACAGGAAAGAGAGAGAGAAAGAGAGCGAGGGATAGAAGTTCAGTGAGGTCCGTGTGGTGTGCACCAGCTGACGCCAACGGTTTGACAAGTTCGTCTAAATAATCCAGTGAGATCTGAGAGTGAACGTTCATGGATGAAGTGCTATTACATCATGGCCCCGGGTACCCGTTAAACAGATTTAGTGGAGGACAGCAGGTGAACGCTCTTTTATCTTCTTCCCTCTCATTTTATTTTGGTTGCCCGGTCTTCCTCGCAGGGAGTTGTGGAAGTTCTGAGCACTTTGGCAGCTTATGAGGTAAGATTATGGGATGAAATTAGACTCAAAATGATTAATAGATGCACGCACTTGAGTCTGTGGAATTCTGGATTAAATGATTGTGCAGCGATTTGTACAAATACAGACATGTTTGCGAATAAAAATGTTCTGTTCTGCATTAATATATCATAAATTGCTCATGCAAAAAGGAATCTGTGCATAAGTGGATCAGGTGACACGCGTGCATTAATTGACGTCTAGTTCGAGTCGATCTTGTTCGGTTCATTTGGATTTTGAGACTTCATTTTCGCAGTTTACCGCATTTCACATCCCCCCCACACACAACTATCAACGAACAAGGCCCAGTGCAATTCATTAACGTGTACACGATTTCCATTAATGTGCAGCAGAATTACATTAATGTGCAGCATTTTGTTCAAATAGAGACATAGGCTACTTATTACTAAACTGTTTTCTGAGTCAGTGTCTGCAAAGATGAAGTTGACGATGCTGATGAACGACTTTATTCTCGAAATTTAATTATTTTTATTCTCAATATTTTATTTCTACATTTTTCTGGATATTTAATGAGTTTAATCTCGCATTATTAATGACTTTATTCTGGAGATGTTTTTTGTTTTTATTTGTTTGGCCCTGTAATCCTCTTTCTTACTCTCTCATTTGGCATGAATCCAAATGTTTCCATATTCACAGTGTTGGCTATTTGAATTTGAATGCTACAGACTATTATTTACGAGGCCTATGTAAACCAGGCTTTGTACTTAACCCGCTTTCCAAAAAAAT
>NW_015631061.1:75871-77352 GCF_001515625.1 Sinocyclocheilus rhinocerous | reverse complement strand
TAATAGCCCTTTTAATAATAATAATAATAATAATAATAGCCTACAAGGAAGGAATAACTGACAACGTGCCGTTGAATTACAGAAAGAAAGAAAAAACCAAGGTACCGTCACGAAGTTCTTGTTTGGCAAAATTAATATAAGCTATTCTGTGTCTTAAGACAAGTTAAGTTAGAACAAGTTCAATAAAACATCTTTATTATATTTCTACGGTAGAGGAGAATAGTCAAACCAAAAAGAAACAATGAAAACACAATGTAACATTTATAAAACCGTACACAATGGAATGCGCACATGTGACTGGGGCTAGTGCCATCTAGTGGTCGCTGATTTTCTGTGGCTCAGCTACTTGGAGCTGCGTGTGGATCGCGATCTGTGTATGTGTGGATTTTTATTCGCAAACATGTCTGTATTTGTACAAATCGCTGCACAACCATTTAATCCTGAATTCCACAGACTCCAATTGAAAGGTATTTGTTTGTGGTTAGTAAGATACATGTATAAAATTTATGCAGTACATGGATAATTGTGCGTGCATCTATTAATCATTTTGAGTCTAATATCATCCCATATAAGATGGTGTGGGTGAGTTTGTTTTATTGCCAAGGGGGCACTTGGGTATGCCTGCCATCTATGCGAATTTGTTCTCTTTGTGCAACAGTGTTACATATCCTGCCATAAAACATACCTGCTATGAGGGTTACTGGGCTTTTCCAGGGGAGTATGTGCAGCAGATTAGATTTTAGTGTGGAAAAAGACTGTTTGTTTTGAGTTTAATGAACTAATGGAAGGTCACTCAGGCTACATCACTTCTCTCCTGCACCAATGCACCTGGAGAACATACTGTACACCGGTTTCATTTAGACTCGCACAGAAGTTTATTGGATTTACAGGACAAATTCAGGTCTCTGAGATGGAACACATATCCATTCAGTTGAAAACCAAGTGGAAAAACAGTTATTCAAACAAGTGTCATCTGTGTTGCATGTACAAACAAACACGTGCATCCTCTCAGAATTGAGACGAAATCCCTGTTGTCCAGTCTGAAGGGCTTTGAGGATGTTGATTATAGTATCCCGTGGAAACAGTCTGTTTGGAGCATATGGGAAGGAGGGACGGAGCAAGAAAGAGCAATGTCCTCAGCTAGGCTGTAATTGTGACCATACATCTGAATAATGTTTCCATTACATGCAACCAGCTATTTTGCATCTTAAACCAGCAGAATACAGGAGAAAGACTGCAGGCCTGCGGGAACAAGACAGTCATTCAGTCAGCATCTCTGAGTGATATTATTGCAATGATCATTTAATTTCTTCCCAGGAAATGAATCAGTCATTAGAATATGTGACCCTGGACCATAAGGGTAAATTTTTCGAAATTGAGATTTATACATCATCTGAAAGCATATAAATAAGCTTTCCATTAATGTATGGTTTGTTAGGATAGGACAATATTTGGACGAGATACAACTATTTGCAAATCTG
>NW_015631061.1:44504-75717 GCF_001515625.1 Sinocyclocheilus rhinocerous | reverse complement strand
CATCACAATGTGGTAAGGGGCGTAACATTTCTGTCACATGCTTGAGGTATTCGGCCAATCACAACGCTCTGGATAGCTGGCCAATCACAGCACACCTTGCTTTTCAGACCGATGAGCTTTGTAAAAATCGACGCGTTTCAGAAAGGCGGGGCATAGAGGAGCAACAATAATGTACAGTATGTGGAAAATAATGTGTTTTTTTAACCTTAAACCGCATAAACACATTCCATTACACCAAATACACAAAATAATGTTCTTTTTAGCCACGTCATATGACCCTTTAAAGTGGTCCAAATGAAGTTCTTAGCAATGCATATTACTAATCAAAAATTAAGTTTTAATATATTTACAGTAGGAATTTTACAAAATATCTTCATGGAACATGATCTTTACTTAATATCCTAATGATTTTTGGCATAAAAGAAAAATCTATAATTTTGACCCATACAATGTATTTTTGGCTATTGCTACAAATATACCCCAGTGACTTAAGACTGGTTTTGTGGTCCAGGGTCACATATGCTAAAGTGGAATCAAAAGTTATCCAAAAGACATTTATGAGGTCTTTCCTGGAACCCTTGTTCTGAGTCCTCAAAGAGTCTTTCAGTCATGCAGAAATCACTTTTTTAGTTTTTTATTTGTCTGTCTGGATCTTCTCCTCTGTTTCCGTGTCTCAAAAACATCTCTGGTCTCTTCGAAGTGTTTGCTCTTTCAGGTCACCTAAATTGACAAGCGGACAGCTTCTGAGCTCTTCAGGTTTCCACAGAATCAGAAAGTCCATTATTCACAAAGCTCTTCCTGCGTGTTCGGGTTATTAAATATGTTGGCTTATTTGATTATGCATTCAGGTACTGGGTATTCTCAGGTCTGTTTAAACATTTTATCCTGTCTAAATTCATTTCTCAGATTTCTGTAGATTTTCCCCCAAGATTAGCACAGAAAATGCAAAAACATCTCCAGATTGTGTCTGGACCTGCTTATGAGACAAAATCTGAATATTTGGTGAAGTATGTGAACTAGTGGTCGACCGATATTGTTTTATTTTAATTCATATTTAAGAAATTTGAAATCATTTGAAAATAGATTAAAAAATAAATGTGTAAAATAAGCATACTTATACTTTAAATGATAAAGTATTTTTCACAAATAAATAAATATTTAATAAAAATATAATTAAAAAGGAAGTAAAAACTATTGTAAACAACAGGGCGCTCAGTATTCTGGGAAGTTTGTGTGCATTGGGAATCATATTTTTTCAAATAAAGCTAAGGTAACACTCATTTTACATACAGCACACAGTGGAAATGACATGAATATGGCAGTGGGCAAATGCATGAAGCGCAGCATAATTTAAAATCACGAGTTTAAAGTTTGTCGATCGCGCGTCTCCACTGAAGCTGAACTCTCCTCCAGTCCGCATTCAATTCACATGGATCGCCATCACGCAGAGAACACACGATCATGCAGGATACACATGCACACTTCACAAGATCTCACAACTGGATACGACTAAGTTTGCAAGGTTTTTGAAATTAGATGTTTATTAGACATATCGGCCAATGCCGATATTTGAAAAATGCCAAATATCGGCCGATATATCGGCCTTAGCGATATATCGGTCGACCACTAGTATGAACCCCACCGAGCATTTTATTCCGGCCGCATTAATATTCCCTTTGTGCCCCTCTGGACACGTTCTGTCTTTGATCTCCTCCAAAACCACACTCAAATATTCCTGCAATGCTCACCGCATACACACATTCACACACAACACGTGCATCTGTTTACTCTGCAATGCAGACCGGCAGTTAGCATTGGATGATTCTTACAAAATGGTAAAGTGTGAACATGTTTCAGTAAGATTTGGTTTCATTATTGAAACACAGGGGCTCACTTGTTGCAAAATGATTGCATGTGTATTTAGCAACTTTTTTACTTTGGAGTATGTTTACTGGTTCTGCTGCAAAATAAAGAAAAAAATAGTCTGATGTTACATCACATTGCATGCTGAACTTTTTATGGTTTCTTTAGTTTTACAAATATGCATTTGGCAGACACTTTTATCCAAAGTGACATTTGCATTCATGCATTCCCTGGGAATCAAACCCATTACCCATTCCAAGCATCATTCTCTGTTTAAACAACTATTTTAAATTTAAATTAGATTTCATGATGAACCATTTTATAATTTGAGGAATTTATGAAAGGAAACACTCCTTTATTGTGTTTATAGTGTATATATACTGTATATTGGTAAACTGTTAACACTCTAGTAAGAATGTATTTCTCGGTCACCGATAGCCTCGTGGGCAGCGCGTCGACATGTAGCGCCATTGCGCTTCGGGCGTCCCGTGTTCGAGTCCCGGCTCGCGGACCTTTCCTGATCCCATCCCCCCTCTCTCTCCCACTTCGCTTCCTGTCTTACTACTATCCTATCAATAAATGGCAAAAACGCCGAAAATAAATCTTTAAAAAAAAGAGAAAAAATTTATTTCTCGGGCCGAATGTGGCCTATAGTTTGAATCCCCTGGTTTGCACCATGACGGTAGCCACTAAAAAGAGAAATGTGACTTCAATTTGAAGGCTTTGTGGCATTAGTTGTGTGCTTTTATGGTAGGATTTGTTTAAAGAGAAATGGGCTCTAATGTAAGACCTAAAAATGAATATGATACTCTGTAATGCATGTGTCTGCCTAATATGAAAGGTGTGCGTTTATGTTGGAAGCTGAGATTTATATGTGCGTGACTGAGTGAAAGTGTGATTGTGTATGTTTTGACTAGGCTAATATTTTGTGTATGGGAATTACGTGGCTTTGGAGCTGATCTTTGACCCTTTGTCCTATTTTATGTAGGAGGGTCCCTAATGGAATAACTTGGTATTGTGTGTATGATGAATGGCTGTATACATTGAATGTATGTTTGACTTCTGACCCCTCTGTTCTGCGTTTTTTAAAAGAGGAAGTGGTTACATGTTAAATGGACAAGGCCGTGTGGGTAAACGTGCTTATGTGTAAGCAAGTTCTGTCAAGTGTGTGTGCTTCTCTGATTTAAGAATTTAACCTCCAAGTCCTCTTTGACAGGAGAAAAGAATCTGTTATAATGGCCTTTTTTCTTCAGAAGACCTCCCTCTGTGGTGTGTGTGAATGTATATGACACGTATATATACATTTAATATTTAACCTTAAACTGTTTTTCTCTGTCTCTCCTAAAGATAGAAGAGGGAGGAAAGGCAGCTCAGTGTAAGAAGTTGAGAGTGGGGGATGAACTGGTGAACATTAACGGCTCTGCTCTCTACGGCTCCCGTCAAGAAGCTCTCATCCTCATCAAAGGTTCTTACAGGGTTCTCAAAATCGTCGTCCGAAGGTATGCAGACATACACATATGCTGACTTAAAGAGCAGTAACATTTACCGTTGTCTGGCGAATTTTCATAGACAAAATCCAGTCATAGGAATCAATCCACGCAATCAAGAATTTTGCATGAGGGCAAAAATTTCACTTCGCAGACTTCATATCAGGTTCAATTTGTTATGCAAAATCATCACTTTAACTAACAGAAAACTGCTCAGTTTAAAACTAACTTCTGTGTGTGCTTCATACACTGCTACTATATTGACAAAGAACAGTGGACATATTTTTTGCCCTCAAAAGTTTGCTAATGTGATTGCACCTTTCTAGTGAAACTGCCATGTTGTTGACACAGACACAGACAAATGCATATATGCTAACTTCGGGTGTGGTCACTTTTACCATTGTATGCATATGTTGTATGCTCATATGTTTTTGCACTAATTAGTATGTCCACAATGTGGCAACACTGGCCTAAGCTGTTGTTTCAAAGACAGAACAAGAACAACAACAAACTCTGGTAAAAACCATAGATGCCCGCATTGACAAGTGCTTGTGTGAGGAGATTTAAAGTTACCCGCAATTTTTAATGCCAACGTATGCATAAAAAACAAAGGCTTTACAGTGAAACTTCCATTTTGACGGAAGAGAAGTTTTTGTTCAGCAAATTTTCGCAGGTGAAATCCAGTAATTTCAATAGAAGTCCTGGTTGTTTTGTACAGTTTGTTCAGTTTGTCTTGCAAATTTGCTGCATTGGTTTGAAAGTGATTTCTGTGTGAGCTGTGCTTCGTACTGTACATCGCTACACTATTGACAGTAGACAATAGGCCTTTTTTGCCCACAAAATGTAGCCAAATTTCACTAATGTGGTCACACCTTTATAGTGAAACTACCATTTGGATTTCTAAAACATCACACCTAGAGGATGTGACCAGGATATACAGAGGGAGAGCATCTGCACAGTGGTGAAATCCACCAGTAGCCTCTGATTATGTGTGTGTTGTTTATTTTAGCTGGCGTGATGCGAGTTGACGTCAGCAGAGTTTGGCAGACTTGAGAGTTTTGTCACCCGTGACAGACAAAATTGACTGACACACCCTGTTTGACTCGCTCAGAGTGGCTTGATCCAGGATCAGATCTTCTTATATCAGTATAACTCCTAGTAAGTGTTTAAGCTGTATCCAGGTCAGTAACCACAGGGGTTTTTCCTTTTCCAGGCATGTGGACAGTCAAAAGTGTCATGTGATAGTGCCTCACTGTGGCTGTGTGCAGAGGCGCAGACGAGGCGTCTAACCAACACATACGCACACTCTCAAACATTTGAAGAATTTTATCGATGCATTCACTTGCAGTTTGTGATAAATGTTTACCTTTTATTGCTAGATTTATGTGTGCAGGGTAAATGAGGTGCTTTGTGTGTTGTTGTTGAGTCTGGACTGGACGTCCAGTCGGCTGAGTCCAGCACATTCCAGTGTGTTGAGGCCTCACTTCATTAGCAGCTACCAGTGTACATCACACACACCTCCCTCTTTCATCTTCTTTCTCCTCTCTCACTTATTTATACTGTCCTCCCTTCTTCCAGCTCCATAAACCCACAATCTCCTCTCTTCATTCTTTTAAGCAACCGTTTCAATACTCTACAGCTTTTATAACCTCATTTTCTGTCTTAAATATTCTGAAACATCTCAACATTCTCTAATCTCATTCTATAGCCTCTCAAAATTTTAGTTGTGTAATCTTGTTATACAGTATATCCTCTCAAGAGTTTATAATTTTAAAACCTCTCAACATTCTATAACCATCTTTAGCTTCTTAAATTATGTATAACATCATTCCATATGCTCTCAAATGTTTATCATTTTAAAACCACTCAATATTCTATAATCTCTATAGGTTCATTCTGTAGCCTCTCAACAATCTATAGTATACCTTTTATCATATTTTGTCCTCAAAATGACCTGTAACTGTTTGTGATATTTTAGATAAAATTGTATAGAATTTTTAATATATGCCATTGGGTATTGGCAAAATTTTTGGTTTTATCTCTAATAACTTGATTCTCGAAACACTTAAGAATTCTGTAGCCAGTATAACCTTATTCCGAAGCTGTTCAACAGTTTCTGCGACACTTTTACAACCTCACGAGTCACACTATAGCTTTAATATTCTTTAATTTCTATGACTTCATTTTATAATCTTCTCATTCTTTATCCTCGTTCTCAATCTCTCGACATCCTCTAACCTCTTGACATTCTGTATTTATCTTATCTATAGTAAATAAACGAATTCTATATGCTGTTTATTTTTGTCCAACCCCTCACTCAAAAGATTCTCAAAACACAAGAATTCTCACAAGATTTCCCACAAAACATAACCTACTTGAGTGCACTTAAGGTATGAGTTGTTGGAATTGCAGTCTCAGACTGTAAACATGCTTTTAGTCAAAGAAAAATCTGAACTTTTAAACCTCCAGGTTTAGGATAGCCATCCACACACCAGCTCTGCAGAAGTTAGCCACAGAGTCAGAGGTTCAGGAGAGAGGGAGAGGAGAGGGAAAATTCCTTTCCTTTTTACATCCGTTTATTTGGCAGCAAGTCAGAAATGCTGCAGTCTTAGTGTTATTACCCTGCCTGTGGTTTCCCTCTTGCTGTGGTTTTCTAGGCAGCACATGCTACTCTCTTTGTGTGTGTGTGTATGTGTGTTTTGTATCCTTTTGTTTGTGGGTTAGTTACACCATTGTGTGCCTTCAAGGCATCAGATTGGACTTTTCTGTGTGGATAGACTATCGCTGTATAGTTTGCCTTTTTGCATGCAGCCTGTTTTTGTATGAAGCTAATGGGTTGGCTTTAGAATGCATGTTTATTCATACTTGGCAATCAATCTAACATAGGCACAGCTGTGTCATTTAAGGCCAGTGCAGTTGGCACTATTTACAGACTTTTCAGAGTCACCGTTCCTCACTTTTAACCTTTAGCAAAAAACACCTGATTACATTTTTTGCAACATCTAAAAAGGTTAAGAGACATATCAGTTTTCTGCAGTTATGTTGTGTGTGAAAAAGAGATTCTTTATGGCTGATTTATAGCTCAAAGAATGACTATGTGTGTGAGAGGTTTTTGTAATAGTGTGTATATGTGTGTGTTCATCTTTGGACGTCAGTAAAGGTCACATGCATCACGCAGGGCTCATTTCCACCTCCATTTAAAGGCCAAGGAATGTATGACTATTCAGTTAGCACCAAGATAGAGATGTTTGTTTGTCTGTGTGTGTGTGTTTGTTTGCGTTTAATGCCAACCTCCCCGTCAATCATTAGAAATTGACCTGAAATGGGTTTTTGCAGGGTGGAACATCTGATCTAACAGCAAGGATTCTTATAATCATAAAAATACACAGCATACATAAATACTGTGCAAATCAGTGTGTGTGTTTTAGCATTTAATTAAGAGTATTTTAATATAACTAAATTTGAATAATTTTAAGACTTATTGGGTGCCCCTGGAGGTGGGTCCCGAGACTCCCGACCTCCTGGTTGAGAGCAACTGGTGTAAAACAATAAACTTTAAATGACAAAAAAAAAAAAAATTTCAGTAGTGACATATATTACTGTACATAGTATATTTTATATACAGTATGTATATATATATAGGGCTGGGTATCGAGTTCGATACTTTTTAGGCACCGACCGAATTGCCTCGATACCATCGAGTATCGAAAAACGTCTTGTCGTTCGGTACCAAATTTCGATACCTAAGGGGTTAATCTCATCAGCGTCAGTGAGCCAATAAGCCTGCAGCACTAGCCGGTGTGTTCGACTAGAGGCGCGGCACAGATCGATTATCCGCGAGAGCGATTCGAAAGCGCACGGAGCAGTCTGCTCTCTTTAGCTCTCGTGGTACTGTAATACCACCAGTATAGAGTAGCGCGGGAGCTGCGTGGAGTTCCGATCATATGCAGATGTCCGTTCATACTAACGTTACACGACCGAAAGCGCGTGTTATGTGACCATTCATGCAAACTGTAGCATCATGCTACATAAGAATAAATAAGATTTATATTCCGCTTTTACTCAAAACTCACTTTAAACCACCATCGAGTGTTTGTAATAACTTCCCATTGCTGTCTAACAGGGCCGGATTTACGCATTGCTCAAGACATTGAGCAAATAAATATAACAAACAATAGGGTAAAAAAATGACAAACTATTTCCATGTCTTCCACCTTTTTTATGTAGGCTACAGAAATCACGCTTTCTTTCTCCCAGTCTCTCTCACAGACACACACACAGTGCAGACACGCGGAGACGCGAACAGAAACTTCTTGTCAGCGCTGCACCGCGAATTTATCAGTAAAATAGTTTCGCAGCTGAAAAGCTACATGACATTTCTCAGTAGCGAGGTTCATGAAGGAGTTTAACTTAAAGATTCGCTATTAGCGTGCATTAGGACGATATAGACACACCTCCTCTTCCAGGCAGATTTGTAGCATTTTCTGTTGATTGGAAATTCTTAATTATTGCCCTGATGGTGGAAATGGGAACTTTCACTGCTCTAGCTCTTTTCTTAAAGTCACTTTCTAATTTGTGAAGCTCAATTATCTTTCGCTCCACATCAGAAATATATTCTTTGGTTTTTCTCATTGTAATGGATGATTAAGGGAATTTGGCCTTTGTTTTCCCTCCTATTTATATTCCTGTGAAACAGGAAGCCATGGCTGGATAATTTCATGTTCATAATCACCCTGGTACGCTCAAAATTGTAAATATGAATGGGAATATATACTTCACAGATATTTTACTCATAAGAATTTCTAGAGGTGCCAGCTTTGATCATATTTACCAAGGGTGCCAATAATTCTGACCACGACTGTATATAATTTTTTTGTTTTTTAAACAGAGCTGTTGTGTCATCCTGGCTTGTCTTTGTGAATGGGAAGGTGTGCTGTACAGTTAAAGGATGTTTGTGGTGTGCCGTGTCCAGAGACACACTGTATTGATTTCCTGCACACACACTTTCTATTGTTTAGCAGCAGCTGTCTGGAATGCAGATTTTATGCACTTTATCCACTTTGTTCAACTTATGATTGCACAATTTAGTTCAATATTTGTGTCTTCACCTTTTGAGTTGCATACCAGTCTAGTTCTGTAAGTACTAAATACTACAAGAATGAAAAATATACATTATACACACAGAAAGAAATTGCAGTTGATCTATTGAGGTTATCAAAACCCGATGTGCTCTGTCTGGAGGTGTGGTGCCCATCTTGCCACAGAGAACAGTGTGCTTCTGAAATTTCTGGATGTCTGGTTCCTCCTAGATCCTATACTCCCACTTCCTGTTACACATGCTGACTGTAATGGCAGCTTTAGGAGCTGAGCTGGGAACCATGGGACATAAATGTTTATTTACAGCAAATAACCATTGTCAGGGGCGGAAGAACTGTTTTGAAATGCGCATTTTGTCACTGACTCAAGCCAAGTCTGAAACACAGACCATATTTGGACTGTGAGCATATAGTTTTAAGATATTCAGATTCACACACGCATGTTCAGACTTAAAGGAAGGGTAGGTCTTTACAGGAAAGCCACGTGAGGGAGGGAAGTGTTGCTGTCTTGCTTTGGCATATCCTTCTGGATTTATTGAGGAATTGGCACGTTGGTTCTACACCGTTTGCCAGAGAAAACTATTGCACTAGATCATCCATACATAACAGCATTAATCCTAAAAGTACTGTGTGTAATTTCCGAGCTGCTAGTGGTATCAAGCAGAATTTCTCACATTTTTACAAATTCGATTTCTTAAAGGGACAGGTTAGATATTAAGGAATGTGTTTTCTTGTTCATACAATGAAAACCAGTGGGGACCAATGTTGTTTGGACCCCAGTGTTCTTCAGAATATCTTCCTTTGTGTTCAACAGAAGAACGTCTTAACGGTATGGAACAGCATGAAGCAGAATAAATGATGGTAGAATTTTCAGAATTCCCTTTAAACCACCCCAGAGTGAACTTTGGTTGAGCCAGAAATCGACATGTACATGTTGGGCTGCTCAAACAAACAAGAATATTTTGAAAGCACCACATTGTTGGGATGGGAAAAAATTATAAATTACATGTTTAAATCATTACCATTTTCCATGTCTCAGCATTTTTGGTAGAGTTTAAATGGAAAAAGTGAAGTTAATAAATGACACATTTAGCCATGTGCAATTCACATTACAGGAACCAATGGCTGTAATGTACTGTAAGAAGCCAACTGGCCAAATGCTGATATTAAAGCTGTAAGCACCACTGCTCTCGTGAGGAAATAAACTGTGGAGAGCCACTTCAGTCATCATCTATCAAAGGTTGCCTGGTCTCTCTGGGAGAAACCACAGTTGCACTTCACTCTATGAGTTTACGATCTTGTGGTTTGGAGAGGCCGTGGAGGAGAGTTATGAAGGACAGAGACAGCAAACTCAGGAAGCTTCTAGAGAAAGCAGTCTCACGGTAAGACCCTGCCCGCTGCGCTAAGGAACAAGAAAGAACAAAGGAGACTCGATGCCAAAACAATGGACATTCCTTACATTCCCAAGACCACCACCCCCCCTCCTGACTTTCCACATATTAGGAACAAAACTCTTAAGACCTTTCAGATTCCAAAACTTTCAACATGCCAACCTCACTGTATGGTGTTAGTGTATAATATGTTTTTCATTAAATTTGTGTGCATAGAATTTATAGTTTATGGCCTTCTTTGTTGTCTTTTGTTAAGAAAATGTGCACAGGATGAATTTCTGTACATGTACATTGTATATTAGGGATGCACTGATAGTCGATAATTATTTTAATGCTTTAGCCGATATTAGAATTCTATATTATTTTATCTAAATAAACAAAAACTACAAAAAATAAATCAAGCTAATAAATTATTAGTGTTTGTACTGTAACATTAACTTTTCTTTTTCTGTCATATAATGGCCACTTAAAATAGGAAAAATTAGCATGCACAATGGAATATCCAGTAAAAATCAATATTGTCTGAAATTAGAGTATAAAATTGGTGAATGGTGTGTGTCTTATATTTCAGTGGTAGTGGACAAAGAAGACCTGTTTCTTTTCCTAGAATGAGTCAAGTGATCAATCCAGACAGTTCTCCATGTGTGGGTTTGTCCTTTGGGATTGCATTATGATCAGACTCTGCATATTGAAATGGCTTCTTTTTTTATTAAAAGGCCCAGTAGCCCAGAGTGCCATGCCAAAGTTCTCATCATGGTAAAGATGTTTTGTGATATAACACTGATATGCTGGACATGTGGACAAGATGTAGGCCATCAGTTAGATTAACTTCTGTTCAGTTGCCAGGGTAAGTGTAAACAAACTGTGGTGTTATCATTGGTGTAAACTGTGAAGCCTTGTGAACTGCTGTGCATCCGTTTTAACATCTGTTGTTGAAATGTTGTTAAGACTGAGTCGACAGACTTGCATACTTTTATTCATTCAATTTATGCTCTTGTGATTAAAAGGGCACCGGGGTCATGACCTGGCACATCTCACTGCTATGTTTTTCTATTCAAAATAGTTAGGAAGGGTTTGATGTGGCTGATAAGCTTTTAGGCCAAGATGCATTTTTACATGCATTCTTTCCCCTTAAAAAGTACTTTAAGATCGGAGTGAAAGAGAATCCAAAACAACAAACAAGCTATTGTTCTGGAGAGCCCAGCTCATGACTGCTCCCTTCCTGGACTGGCTTTTTCGTTGTGGCCGTATTGGTAAAAGCCTGGGTGATTACATGGAATGCAGCCTTTGCGTCTCGCTAGCTGTTTTCGGGAAGCGGGCAACCAGAGAACAAACGATGCTGATTGCATGGATTGAAAGCGGAGAGGGGTGTGTGCATATTTTATTTATTTATTTATTTATTTAATTTTATTGACCTTGTTGCATATAATTTTTTATAGGCTTCAAATTAATAGCTAATTTAAGGTGAAAGGTCCATTTGATTTAGGGACATACTCATGTATGAAACATGGTACAAGTTTTAAAAATACACAGTAGCACCAGTATTTTGAAACTATTTTGTTCTTTGTTAGCACAAAGAAACTGAAATGACAGCGAATAATATGATTTAGTTTGTATAAACATCAACAAGCTGAAAAATAAAACCAGTTTTTTTTTTAGATAATGTAATCTTGTTAAAATTGATTTCATAAAATTGGTATCGAAAAAAGTATCGTTCAGGAACCGGTATCGAAGTCAAGGTATCGGTATCGATATCGAAAAATTTTGAACGATACCCAGCCCTAGTTTTTATGCTTCTCTCTTTGCATTACAATCTGTACAAATCTCTATTATATTCTTGATCAGTGTATTATTTTTGAATAATTGACTAATTAGATATGGACATGGTACGTTATGCTTCCCTAACAGTAAGACAGAGAGGACTGCTAACAGACTAATTGGATGTGTTCACTGCAAAAAATAAATAGTTGAGAAAAAAAAATAAGGCATTAAAGTCAGCAAACAGCAAAACCATAATCCTATAACAGTAACTGCATAATATATTCATGCTGCAATGCATGCTGGGAAGTAAATGTACAAAGCTTTAACATTTAAACAATATGAAATTCTTTGTTCAGACTGTGTAATTCTGTTGGTCTGACAATGGTTTTTATGTAGTTTCAAGAAAACTGCATTTCTCAGTATTTGAGACTTTCTGGCGAGTAAACAAAAAAATTTACTAGCCAATGGCGATTCAATCGCCAAGGTGTCCGTAGAGGGCTGAAAAAAGTTAATTAAACTGAAAAAAATGCAGTTGCTTTTTTACAGTGTTGGTGTGAAAAAACAGAAGAGAGGAAGTATCTTTGACCAGAGCACAGCATGCAGTACTACTGACTCATGTGTGTCACCAATGTTTCTCACAATAACCAGTGACCTCACACCTCAAGATATTATCATTTCGTGGTTTAACCACCCTTCTTTGCTATCACTCACGATCTCCGTTACTACAAAGAATTTCTACGTAAATTTAACATCCTGGCATAGCAGAAACTCTATACCCATAATGATTTTAAAATGGTGTCACTTAAGGACTTAACCCTGGTTTAATGGCTTTTTATATCCAGAGTTAATGTTCCACACACTTGTGCACCAACCTCAAATTTGTGGTGTAAAAGATGGGCTGCATCCCAATTTGCCTACTTATACTATGGCCTAAAAGTATGTTCTCTTTTTGTGATTAAAACAAGTAGATCCTTTTGAGTGTGTAGCAGAAGGGTGTCCTGTCACTGTGTAGTGATCAGTCATCTTGTCACAGTTTACACCTCTATATACAGTGCACACTCCATATATCAGTTCATTAATTTATGCTACAGTTACATACCAGCATTTCCACAGATGGACAACAGACCTGTTATTGAAACACGTTGTGTGCTCCTCATTTAATGTGTTTGTCCAGTCAATGTTTCTAACCTCATTAAAATGCTTTTTTTTTTTTTTTTCACAAAATCTGAATACTCAATAGAAATATTACAATGGAAGTCTATGGGCACCAAAACAGTTTAGTTACCGACATTCTTCAAAATATATACTTCCGTGTCCAACTGAAGAACATTTTAAACAACACAAGGGTGAATAAATGACTACAGAATTTTCATTTGTGGGTAAACTGTCCCTTTAAGAATGACCGGGTTAACGGTTTCAACTGAAGAGCCCATTAGTGGGAGGCTGTGCACAATTGTAATTTGTCCTTCACATGATTGTTGGGTTTTCTTGTATTGTCAGTGTTGTAGTTGTTAATCAGACTGACCCCATTCTGACTTTCATCAGCCATTCTGATTAGAGCAGGAAAAGCTGTTTATTAAGCACAGCTGATATGAGTTAAACTTCATTTTATTCTCTCTCTCAGGCAGTTGCTGGAATAACAAAACGCATACTGTTGCCTCTCAGATGTGCTTTGCATTGTTGTGCTTTCTTCACTATTGAAAAGAGCAAGAATACATGTACCTGGCCTCATGCCCCAACGACAATGCACCGTTTCAATCATTTCGTCTTGTTCAAACCAGCATTTGACACTGTTGACCACTCTACTTTGATATCTAGACTAGAGGCTTGTGGGGATAAAAGGAACTGTCCTTAAGTGGTTTCAGTCATACCTCACTGACAGAACATTTCTCTTGTTGTTATATATATATTTACTTATTTTATTATTAAGGCGAGACCCTGTTTAATTGTGTAGTTGTGCAGATTTTTATATTGTTTTTACTATTTTGAATTTCTGTACAGCACTTTGGTCAGCCGTGTGGCTGTTTTATACGTGCTATATAAATAAACTGAAACTTGAAACTTCAACCAATTTGTTTCCCGTTTTTTCACATACAGTATATCCTCCTCTGCTCTTTCTCTCTCTCCACCCCCCTCACTCTCTCACCACTACTGGCTGAAATTGACTGCTCTCCCAGGGAGACAGGAAGCGGCCCTCACATTTTTCCCCCATTCAAAGAATAATAGGAGAGAATGCTAGGTATTATTTTAGCAGTGGCTTGCCGCTTTATCTCCCCCAAACATAGTTTCCTCTTCATCTGAGCACCGCTTCCTCTCCCCCTAATGTCATTAGAGCGAGTGAGTGGGAGGTTGTGTGTGTGAGTATGTGAGCGAGAGAGAGAGAAAATGTCGTTTAGTGGACTGAATGTTTGGTCTTCAGTTGTGACTTGAAAGAGAGAGAGAGAGAGAGAGAGCGAGCTGCTGTTTGGGGAGGGGGGGGGTGTTTGTCTGTTAATTTTTTCCTGGACTGGGAATCTGGTCAGAGCCTCAGGCTGCCTCATTACAGCTAAATGACCGCCAACCTTCACTCATGTGAGCGTTGAAGCTGTTAGGGTCCTGATAAAGACTGACCACTCACAGCAGATACAGCAGACCTCAGGGTTGTCCTACTGATGGTTTAGACCTGAATTTCACCAAACCAAGCTGAACAGTCTTGGTTTGGACTCATCAAGAATATTTCTCTTACTTTGAGAACATCTGGAGTTGTCTGAAGTGTTGTGAGTATCTCAAGACATTTCGTACTGTGCAGAAAACCTTAAGTGGAGGTCAAACCAGCAGTAGTTTCAGCCTGGTTTCTGTTTGGTGTATTTCACTGGAACTGTACTGCTGTGCTAAGGTAAAATGCAACTGAAGCCGAGGAAAATTGCTTCAGAGTGTTTTTCTGCTTGTTTTAAAACTTTGATTGCTTTGGTAATTTTACGTGTTTTTTTTCTAAATCTAGACGTAGTTGTGTCAAAACTCTGAGGCCAGATCATATTCTAATAGACCCGATTTCAGTCATAACTGAATTTTTATTAAAAAAAAACAAAACTTTTTTTTAAACTTTTGATTTACTTTTGTGTTTTTTTACTTTTGCCTTTAGATAGCTGTACTTATGGAGCCTCAGATCAGCTTGGTGTTAGGTTTAATGTTTTTGATTAGATTGTAAGTTTTATTGGATGAGGATGATGGTAGTTATGAGCTGTCATGAGAAATCTCGATTTTCCTGAGATTGCAAAAGTGATTAGAATGAAATCTTAATTACATTTATTGTTTGTGGGTGAAATGAACAAAATGATTATGAAAAGAGACTGACGTGCCTCTGTGTTGATGTTTTTCCTTAATTTTTTTAAGCCTCTGTTTACTAAATGTCATGTATGGCAATAACGTTGGTGTTTTAAACTCTTTAATGTGTATTAATTTGTTGTATTACAATAAATATTCTTCTGCTTTACAATAACAGCACTCTGAGAACTGCTATTAAATAGCAAAATTAAGTCAGTATAGATATTGCTGTTTGTTTTAGAAGTTTTGAATTTATATACACTAACATTCAAAAGTTTGGTGTCAGTAATATTTTGAAAGATTACTTTTATTCAGCAAGGACGCATTAAATTGATCAAATAAATGCTGAGCTTCTAAGCTTTCTATTCAGAAAAAGAATCCTGTGGTTTCCACAAAAAATATTAAACTGCACAAATAAAAATAAGAAATGTTTCTTGAGCTCCAAATGATTTCCGAAGGACTTCTGTAAGACTGTATGAGTAACGGCTGTTGAAAATTCAACTTTGACATCACAGGAATACATTACATCTTAAAAATATATTACAATTAAAAAAAAAAAACTTTTATTTTAAATTGTAAAAAATATTTTACTGTATTTTTGAGCATAAGAGACTTCTTTCGAAACAAAAATTCTTACTGAACCCAAACATTTGAATGGTAGTGTATAATGACAACAAAAGATTGCATTTTTAGATATTTCTCACTTGCTTCTTTTCTTATCTAGCCTCTTGTGGAAACGCTTAAATTATTATTAGTTAAATAATAAGCCCTTAAAAACCATTGTTCCCTCTGGATTTTTATTGCCATCTGGAATGTTTGGGAATGCTGTACTCCTGTCAATGGGAATGATGGGATGTACCTGGAATCTGGGCCTTGTTCCATTTAATGCTGTTATTATATAAATTAATTGGCCGTTATTTTGCTGTACCTTGCGATACCTTAGCGAAAGAACCTCAATCAGCCGTTTCAGAGTCTAGTGGATGGCAGGTATGAAAGAGTTCCAGATGGCGAAGGCAAACATATATCCCTTGATTCCTGTATGTTTGTGTCAAGACTGACACTGCTTTGGAGTATAGGGTCTTTTCCTCACTCTTGAATGCTGTGGTTTCCTGATTGTGTTTTTTTTTTTGTCAGTAATTGGTACTTAGGAATATTAGGGTGATGTTATGACTTCATGTTCGCTTATGTCTCTGTTCTTTGAGCAGGCGCAGTGTGCCAGTGATCCGTCCCCACTCTTGGCACCTGGCGAAGCTGTCAGAGGCACCCTGCACTACGGGCACTGGTGACCCCTCAGATGGCCCCCCGGCTATGCAGCTCCACTTCACACCTCTCAGTGTACCTTGGCACTCCGGAGGTGACAATAGGTTGGTATAATAATCGTCATACAGATGATGTAAACATACCTTATTCTGTATGATGATTCATTTCTTTTTAGCATTTCAGTGGTTTAAATTGATATAGATATAATTTGCAACGTGTACATTACACTAATAGCTTTAACTGATCTTTGTGTGTGCACGGGAGAGAGAGATAGATCTCATTGTTGAATTAGGGAATTTTGCTTCCAGCAAATTTCACAAGGAAAACAATCAGAGAGGAAGCTAGTGATCTTATGTCAACATGTGGCTCACCGGATGCCACCACTATTTTCAGACGTATGACTCAGACATTCTTCACAGATCACCAGCAAAGTGACCAAAAACACACAAGAAAACCTGTAGTACAAAACATCGCATTGACCTAAGGGACTAATCTTTAACTTTCAACTTCAACATTAATGTTTGTTTTTAGGGGACTTGTTCTTCAGTGTATTTCCGCTGAAACTGTGAAACCTAATCACAACACCTGTAACGCAAAATGAAAAGGCCTAGGCCTATATGATTATCAATTTAAAATAAAATAATCATAAAACGAATAATTTGAGACAAATAGTTAACACATACAGGTTTGTTTGTTTTTCATTTATGCTGAGGTCTTTTTATTTTAAATGATGGAAAATTAGGCTTTTAATAGGAATACACTGTTTTTTAGTTCTTTTCGTTTTTTATTGAATTTAGTTTTTTTTAGTTTTTTTTATTGAACTGAATACTCTAAATGTGATTTCAAAATACTTCCTTGAAATCAGTGCCATCTTGCATTATATGTGGCAAGAGACACTTTGTAGACTGAAGCTTTTGCTCAGTTGCTAAAGGAATTTTACAAGCCAAATGCAAATTTCAAAACCGCATTTCATAATTTGATACTGAAATTCCAAGCTGACATTAAAAAAAATTTGGTACTTTTTGTAAGCAATCTTTGAAATCCTTATGGTGATATTCACATCGTCTAACTTGGTTCACTTCTGTTTCGTTGTGCAGTGAGCTGTCCATGCAGTGGGGCCATATCTCCAGGCACTACAGCACAGACCGCAGTAGCTCAATAGGAAGTATGGAGAGTCTGGAGAATCCTCCCAGCCAGGGTTACTATGACAGTCAGCTCTCTCCCATTGATCCTGTCATCTTCAACAACAAACGTGACTCCGCTTACAGCTCATTCTCAGCCAGCTCAAACACATCTGATTACACTGTCCCCGTCAAGCCTGAGGATACCAACTCTATGGACAGTCTTCTCCAGGGTTTTGGTTCTTCCTGCAGGTATCCAAACAGAGGCCAACATTGTGCCCCCAGTGGCCATGGAAACCAGCAGGAAGAGCGTGGACACTCCAAGAAACTGTCTGACAGAACTGAGGCTAAAGTCCGACCATCGTCCTATAGTTGTGAGGAGGAACACTGTGCGCCACCGCAGCCACCCATGAGGAAGGACAGTTTTAGGGCTACTAGAGGCCAACCAACAGATAAACGCTGTGTGTCTGCTCCTGTAGGCATCCCAAGTGTAACCAGCTGCATGGTTGAAGATCAATCCCAAATCCAGGAAGTTCTGACTGGTAGTGTTTATTTGAATGGAACACAAGACAATGAGCAAGAACTTAAAGGATGCACTATTGAACCTTATTACACCTTCAACTCCAAGACAGACTCTGAAGGAGATAGCAAGGCAACTGGCTGTGAGAAAAAACACTTGGAGAGCTATTCAGAATCTGTGGTGGCATCTACACCTCCTCTCAGTCCCTTTTCACAAAGGAATATGGATGAGAACTTTGATGCCCAACCAGAACGTAATATCCAGTCAGCAATGCACAGACACAGTGCACCTGAGAAACTTCTAGCTTCTCGGCTGCATATGATGGATTTTACTGGTGACAAAAGTGATAATCGTGCATCTCCAACTTGTCAGTGGTCACAGTCACCTCTTTATCTGAGTGATACTAGTCAAAATACGGCCCAGGCCAAGTGGGGAGCGAGTAGATGTTCCACACCTGGTTCAGTGGCAACTTCCGAACTTGAGGATCCCAGGTTAGAGGAGGATCCTCTAGATTCTGGACAGAATCTCTGGGGGCAGCCCAGTAATGTCTCTGGAAATCCCATGGAGAATGGATACTCCACTGCTAACTCTCAGACCAGTGAGAAGAACTTTGGGTTTGTAGGTGCTAACGTGTGTGTAGACACTCACCTGAATGAGAATGGGCGAGAAGTGAGGGTAGATGATGGTAGCGTCACAAAGCAGTCGCAGAAACGTCAGTTCCGTAGCTCCAAGTCACGTCGTAGAAGTGAGCGTTTTGCCACAAACCTCAGAAATGAGATCCAGAGGAAGAAGGCCCAGCTGCAGAAGAGCAGAAAACCTTGTGGTGAGGAGACTGTGGAAGAAGAGGTTGCAGATCTCAACATGGAGTCAGTAGCTCCTCCAGAGCACCATCAACCCAGACCCCAAACCTTCTCAAGTCCTCTTACCAGTCCTCCGACTATCCAAATATCCGAACGGACACCTCAACAAGATGCAACCCAAGTTGAGGAACATTCCAGAACCAGGGCTGTGTGCTTCCAGACATCTCAGACCCAAACCCAGATCCCTCAAAATGCCAGACAAGTGTGTGTGCATGTGGTGGAGGAGATAGCACCTGCAGGTAAACCACGGAGATGGCGCTGGACACCAGAATACAAGCTTCAACCGGAAACTGAGCCCTCGGAGATGAAGAGAAATGAGGCTACTGGACAGATGTGGTCTGGGAAAATTGGATCAACAAGAGGGAGGGCAGGTTTCTCCAGTAGTCGCTTAGGTCGATCGGACGAGTGTGATATCCCTCCCTTTGCAGACCGCAGGAGGTTTTTTGAAGAGACTAGCAGAAAGTTGAGTCAGTCTGTAACAAACTTGTCAAGCCTAACAAGTCGAAATCAGAGACTAGAGAAGCCGAGTAGACCAAACCATCCATCCTCACCTGAACCTCTTGAAATGGCCTCTAACCTGGGCCGGAGGAGGTTTTCGTATCAAGATGTGCCCTACGTCAACTCACTGGACACTGGGAGACAGTTTATGAGTACCCAACAAGACCAAGAAAAATTGAGGAAGAGGCTGGTAGAGAGAGAGCAGGAAAAAGAAAGAGAGCAAGAGAGAGTCACGGAGCAAAAGAAACTTAGAGAACAAGAGAGGGAGAAGGAAAGATTAAGGAAAGAGAGGGAAAAAGAGCAACAAAGGGTAAAAGACTGGGAGGAGAGGCAAAGACTGCTGCAGAGAGAACAAGAAAGGGAATCCAGAAGAGAAACCGTTCATTCTGAACACAATATGAGCAGTGACATGGTTCCTCAGTCTTTATCTCACGACGCCTGTCGGAAACAGCCGCCCAGTCCTCGGGTTCCTTCCTCTCTGCAGTCCTCTGAGCATTTCTATAGCAACACTACCACCAACATCCAAAAGCCTTGCTCAGCGTTCCACCTAGTGACCACCCAGCACAATCAGTATGATGACTACCAAGTGAATCCACCCTACAAAGCCAGGAGCTACACCCCAGCTGAGGTAAGATTAGGAATTTAGCATTGTTCATTGTCTAAAACAAGGATTGTGAAGCTTTTCTGATCCAGGCTCTCAGTCAACCCAGGGGACAACTAATATAAAAAATTCCAGATTTTCGGAGTACCACTGTAACAAACATTATTACAATATACTAAATTAACGTTTTGCTATATACCTGCTTTTAAATACTCTGCTATGTCCTGGGTTTAGTGTGCCACTGTATTGTCCAGCAGACAGCAACTTCATGGACCCCCAGGGGGTCTGCTGAATCATGTTTGGGGCAAAAACATTAGGTAGCTGTAAGTGTTTAGTCAAGTGATTATTGAAAGAAAATGTAACAGATATTAGCCACATAGCAAGTACTTGGGGAATACCTTATTGATGCACATGTCATAGTATGCACTATATATATCTTTGCAAAATGGAGACATTGTTATTAATGTCCTCCTGCAGTTCACTGTCAAATAACAGCCTCATAAATTCATAATGAATAGCCTGTACATTCGCTTATAATGAATAGCTTGAGCATGAATACAGATGGAAATCAAACTTTGCTGCTTGATTATGTAGAAGAGGGTGTGATTTCCTTTCTTTATTGTGGTTGTTTACAGTTCTAGGCTCTTAGAAACTAAACGATGAGTCCTTACAAACACATTTTGTAAAGTCATTGAACCACTTTTGATTTCAGTTCAATCATTTTGAATTGAAAATATCCTGCTTTATTGGAGCCAGAAAGGTACTTCTGTTATCTGTCAAATATTATATATCTTTGTGCATTGATCTTTCTGCACACTGTTGGAATCGAATAAGGATGAAACTGTTTATTCTTTACTTGAGCTGTTATTTTAAGACTCTTTGGTGTCTCTTTGGCCATGTAGATGGGAATGAGACTTTTGAGTCTTTAGTGCAGACTTATTTTAATATTAGCATTCATGCAGGATATCTTGAAATTTGGGTCCCAAAAGGCCAAATGTTGGCCAGAACTGTAAAAAAAACTGAATTGGCTATAATATAACAGGAACATTGAATATGTATTCCATCGTAACAATTACTAGTCTTAATACATGTCCTTTGGTTTTTACGGTTAAAGTGTTTTAAGAGTTTCATCTTAAAACATGAATTGATAATTTAACTGATCTCTGAGCCATTTTTGGTCCTTCAGTGTGTTTAGGTCTAAAAGATCTTTTAGACCTTTTTTAATCCTTGAGGGCAAATTCAGGTGAATTCAAGAGGGAATTTTCCTTGTAGTGGAATTCAGCCCATGTCCACTGGATGAGAATCAGAGATACTATTCACTGTACTGACTCCCCTTACAGTTCTCCGAACAGAATGATTTTGAACAGTATCAATTATTTTGGCAGTTGTCAGATATTTTGCTCATGGTGTGCTTTTAAAAATCTGGGCTATGGCACAACAGCCGTGGGAATGAACCGGTATTTGTATGGTTACTTAAGCTGTACCTCTGTAGTACCCCTTTGAAAGAGGCACTTAAATGCCAGGGTTTTTAAGATCACCTACAGTAGGTTGTTTCAGATGCCCCATATGCTAAATAACAAGTCAGTAGACAGGTGAAAATTTAGTTACATAAATCACCAGTATGGTGTTATTATCTATTTACCTAGTTGTCTTTTTTTTAGTAGTTTTTAGTTTTTTTTAGTAGTAGGTTTGGGTAAAAATCTACAACACAATTTTTTTTTTCTGTAAATTTTTTTTAAATTATATTTTATTTATTGTTTAATTTATATTTTATATTTAAATATATTGCAAACATATTTTACAGGCCCACCCTGTGCAGGAACAGGAACAAGCAAAAAAACTAAACAGAAATTTCAGCTTAACAGCAGGGTAAGATTTCTGTTTTTAACTGTCTCAATAGATTTACTTACTGCTATTGCCCATATTTTGCATGTGTTTTACTCATTTACGTATGGCTATTAACAAGCCATTACTTATAAGAATTATAGCATAACATTTCTTATTCCACAGGGACTACTCAAGGTGTAGGAGAGACTCCAAGACAGGAGAGGGTGCTGCTGTTCCTAGCTTCATGGGTCAATGTGGCAACATGACAGGTGGCCGCACTGAGGAGCATCTTTTTTCACCCCTTAGAAACCGTGCTATGTCAGAAAATGACATTCGTGTGGACACACAAAATGTTCATAATCACACCAACGTCACGCCAAGCAGAATGCGCGCATCCACTCTTAGTGACCTGGATGAGAATGGAGTATGTGTCGGTGAAGTAAAGAAGAAAAAAGGGCCTCCACGTCCACCGCCCCCGAAATGGGATCAGTTTCACAAGAGACGGGCATCCCACCATAACCTCTTCTCCTCCCCACCACTCTATAACTCTACCTCTTCCTCTCCACCTCGACCACAGCCGTGCACATCCCAGCCCCCCAGTGTGTCTGAAATGACACGTCAGCGCTCCTATAGTCTTCCTCCGAGGGAGGTCTCAGAGAGCCATCGCTGCTGTGGTCAAGAGTACTCGGTGGCTCCCCCCAGCCCTGCTTTTACACGTCGGGCCTTTAAACCTGTAGCCCTGCCCCCAAGAGAGAGAGACATGAGGAGAGAACTTCATCAACCTTTGCCACAGCCTGAACCACGCACAAGGTAAAAACATACCTTCCAACCCCCCACACATGACATATAAGACTTATTCATGGTATTCCTATTGATTTCATATGGTTTTAACTAACCATTTTCAAGAATTTTTTTTATTTAATGACTCAAAAATCTTTGTGATGAATCCATTAAATAAAAAGTAAAAACATATTAACTTTATACTTTGACTACATGAGAGAACACATCTTAAAAATCAAAATGTTTTTTTACTACGTTGATTAGACCACAATACATTTTGTTTTTTGAATATTAATAACAAGTAAAAAGTTTCTAAAATAATAATGATTATGGCAAACTACTAAAGGTTTTCTTTCCAATATATATTTTTTTCATTATGATATCAGGACACTGATACTTCATACTTCATTATGATATCAAGCCACTTTTTTTATCCTGAATTTTTTGTTTGACTTCATGCCAAAAAATATCAAAATTAATTTAATTCAGAGATTTGGTATGGTTAAGTAATTGTATGGTCAGTTCTTTTCAAAATTATATGGTTGGTAAGAATTTGTAATGTTTCAAAAAAAATGTATGTCTCTGATGCTCACCAAGGCTGCATTTAATTGATTAAAAATACAAAAAAACAGTAATATTGTGAAATATTATTATAATTTTAAATAACTCTTTTCTATTTTAATATATTTTAAAATATTTTTTTCTTGTGATAACAAAGCTGAATTTTTACCATCATTACTCCAGTCTACACTGTGACATGATCCTTAAGAAATCATTCTAATATGCTGATTTGTTGCTCAAGAAACATTTCTTATTATTATCAGTGTTGTAAATAGTTATGCTTCTAAATATGTTTGTGGAAATGGTTATATATTTTTTTATATAACCAGAATTTTTGATGAATAGAAAGTTCAAAAGAACAGCATATATATTTAAATACAATTGTAACATTATAAATGTCTGTACTGTTCCTTTGGTCGAATTTATGCATCCTTACTGAATAAAATAAAAAACATCTTACTGACCCTAAACTTTTGAATGGTAGTGAATAAATTCAATTTTTAATGTACTTTTGAATTAACTGCCTTCATGTCTGCCCTATTTTAGAATACCTGTCCACAATGCTGCAGTGTCAGATGAGCCTAGAGTCACACTGGTGAAGCCCATCTTTTCTGAGCATCAAGCTGAGTGGGACCGCTCCAGTCCTCACTACCATGCACAGGGCACTACCAGGTCTCATGAAGTCCCAAAGAACAGTTTGTCAACTGGACCCGTGTGTCCCGAATCCTACTTCTCCGTGAACAACTACCACTTGCAGCCCTATCAAGCAGGCTTCCCTGGAACGGTTTACAAAAACCAGCTTATTTCCTCCCGCAGTCCTAACAGTATTGAAGATGGAAACCAGCCCCTAGAGACAGACATAGATGAGATCAGTGAGAATGAGCGGTTAGGAAAAATTGACAGAAGGGAAGGAGAGGACAGGATGGAGATGCAGGGTTTTGCTCGACCAGTTCTAGTGCTGGAGACAGACATTGACAACATGCCTGAGGAAGGGGCTCCTTCAGCGAGAAACATTAGAGGGCCGAGGGGCGCTTTGGTGGACTCCATTCTAGAGGATGATTATGGTTTATCTAGGAAAGAGCTGATAGGAGAGTTATTTCCACACAGTGTAAATAAAGAGATTTGTGGAGAAAGCTGGAGAGGAGGCCACCCAATCAGCGGAGGAACACTAGAGAGGTACACCAATATAATACTGTTTCAGACTTTCTGCTTCAAAATTTTATGCTTTAATCAATGTGTTACTTGCCGTTTCTTTATAATTTTTTATTTGCACTTTCTGAGTGAAACTTGTTTCAAAGTAAATTCTACATGAATTGTCAGTGTATTCTATTCTGTTCTATCAGAAAGATTGTAACAGTGCCTCCATCTTCACCTCCATTATTTTGCTTCTAAATGATCCATGACTCTTTCCTAGGCCCTCTAGACTGGGAACATCCACAGTACAAGTTTCACGATCAGCCTGTTATGACATGTCAGCTGACAACCCGCAACTTCTTGCCAGGTTTCGAGAGATCTCAGAGAGGAAAGAGGAGGAGGAAGAACTCAATTATAAGGTGAAAGATTCAGAAATGTATGGCTCGATTATTTCATGCTAGGGATGCACAATATTGGATTTTTGCCAATATCCGATATGCCAATAATTTTCGATGCCGATACCGATATATAATTATTTTTAATTTTGGTTAGTTTTAACAAGAACTTATTTGTTAGAATTAAATAAACAATAATGAAGTTCTTTTATAATGACAGTACATTTAAGATTTGAAAATAACTATAAATAAACTATGTATTAATCACTGCATTTTTTTTTCAGAAAGATGCAGAGGTAACCTTAACATTATATTTTATGATTTAACATTTGTAAATGGTCTAAAGCAAAAGAGGTGTAAAAATTCTGAAAATCTTTTAGGGCTCATCATTTGTTTAAAAAATATAACACATGATATTACAATATTACACATGATTAAACATAATGAATAAATCAGTATATATAAAAATATTTAATTTAAGTGTCACGTTTGTTGCTTTCATGCTTTCATTTTATTAGAAGTAGGCCAACAGCGCCCCCTACGGAATTAATACTCCTTACCGAGCGGGCTTTAGGACCCGGGGGAGGCTGCCCCTGCTGCTGTTGCACTACCATTTACTCTATCACACACTGAACACCTCCTTCTGTACATGCATTCTCCTTTTAAATAGGGCGATCCAAAACAGTGAATCCAATCACCATTCAGGCAAAACTTTGCTTCAAGAATTAGCCACAATGCTAAGTTAATGTATTCCTCTTATCGGCAAGACATATCGGCATAATTTTTCATATCGGGCCGATGCCGATATTTACATTTAAAGCCATTATCGGCCGATTCCAATAATATCATGCATACCTATTTCATGCTTTGTAATTTATTCCTATGATGGAATAATAGTGACTAGGCTCAATTTTCAGCAGCCTTTACACCAGTCTTCAGTGTCACATGATCTTTCAGAAACCATTCTAATATGCTGATTTGGTGAAAAAGTAACTTTTTTATTATTATCGGTGTTGAAAATAGTTAATATGATACATGTTTTTTTTTCAGGATTCTTTGATGAATAGAAAGTTGAAAAGAACTGCATTTATTTAAAAATAAAAATCATTGGTAACACTGTCTTTACAGTCACTTTTGATCAATTGCTCAATGTCCTTGATGATTAAATGTATTAATTTCTTAAATTAATTTTTTTTTAAAAACTACTAACCCCAAATTTTTGAAGAGTAGTGTATATATATATATATATATATATGCCACTTTTCATAGTAAATGTTTACACTTACAGAAGCAGCTGATGGAGAGCCTTCGTAAAAAGTTGGGTGTCCTTCGTGAGGCACAGAGGGGCCTGCAAGAAGATATTCGTGCCAACGCTCAGCTGGGAGAGGAGGTGGAGAGCCTGGTGCTCGCTATCTGCAAGCCCAACGAGGTGGACAAGTACCGTATGTTCATCGGTGACCTAGACAAGGTGACCAGCCTGCTGTTGTCTCTTTCTGGGAGACTGATCCGGGTAGAAAGCGCCTTGGACTGTGTGGACCCAGAGACTGGCCACCAGGAGAGGGTGAGGAGAGAAATATCATTGTAAAATAATAAATGAACTTTTCCACGACATTCTAATTTATTGAGATGCACCTGTATATTATCACCCAGCGATATATTAAACTTTGGATATATAATACATCCACCTTCATCTGCATACATACAGTATAGACCTTAAGTCAGGTTAGATGCCATATTGAATTGAACGTGGATGAAAATGAGGCTGTGAGAGATAGGTGTACTGTCTTTACAATGGCATGCACTGTATGAAGGTCCTCACAACTTTCAAAACTGTCCTAAGGAGTCTGTCTGTCTGCTGAAAGTTTTTCTTTTCATCAGTTGAACAATCAGTATGTTGTTAAACAACAGTATAATCCATTGAACACACTGTACTTCTGTCCCTCACAGTCTCGTTTCCTGTCAAAAATGACATGATGTTACACTGACTAAGGTCTATAGTAGTCACCATTTGAAGTGGATCAAAACCTTTCATCAAAGTTGTCCTAAGACATGAACGCTTTTAGGTTTTAGGACAACTTTGATGAAAGGTTTTGATCCACTTCAAATGTTGACTACTAGTGTATACTTGCATATAGCAATATAAAGTACAATATATAGCAAATCTCAACTGCGTGATTGCTTGTATCTTTGCAAAATGTAAATTGTATTGTTGCCCAGCTCCAATCTGCAAAATTTGACTAATTCATGAAGATAGCTTTATAAACATTGACATCATATTTTTTTCCTGTAAAGCGGCTTTAAAACTATGTGTATTGTAAAAAGCACTATACACGTAAATTAGACCTTGAGTTTTTATCCTTCTGCATGTTTGATTTGCTTACCATTTTATTCTTATTCTCTCTGTCATGTCAGCTACAACTTCTGGAAAAGAAGAAGCAGCTGCTGGTGCAGATGGGAGAGGCTCAGGAGCTCAAGGAGCACGTGGACCGGCGTGAGCAGGCGGTTGGCAAGGTGCTGGACTGTTGCCTGACCCCAGAACAGTTGCGTGACTACAGTCACTTTGTGAAGATGAAAGCAGCCCTACTGGTAGAGCAGAGGCAACTGGATGACAAGATCAGGCTCGGTGATGAGCAGCTCAGGGGACTTCGAGAGAGCCTCGGCCTGGGGCTGGGGGTCGGGATGGGGTATGGACAATACTGAAAAGTGCTGAATGAGTGTATGTATAACGGGATTTGAGATGGACCGAAAAAACCTTGAACTGCAGTATGTTTTAAAGAAAGGACATTACATTGACGTGGCAGGTGAGTACAGAAAAGCACAACTATCACAGACTAATGTTCAGTTCAATTCGAAAACACTACATCACTACTTGAAGTTGTCTGTTAGGACTTCAACTGCACCAACAACCTTTCGGGAAAGTGTTTTTTTTTTTTTTTGCATATGACACCGCCAAAGAACGCATGTGTGCATATACTTCTCATTGAATACAATAAGGGGAGTGTCCATGCACTGCTATTTATTTATTTATGTGTGTATATATTCATACACACAATATATATAAATATCTTTCATTCTGGTTTTAAGGTCAAATTGCTTTAATAATTTACAGCCTCACATTGCATGTATTCAATTTCATTCCGTTCTTTGGCATGGTAAACGTTATTGTTCTGTTTAAGATGTTTTGTTTTGTTAAGTATTTGTATGAAAACATGTACATAGTGGATGCCTAAAGTGCATCTTTAAGTCACAGAAGTTTCTTTCTGTCATAACTGGAACTTTTCTTAAACGAAATGGTGTGGCGTATTATTGCAGCGTTTTCAAAAGCGGCCATTTATATTTACTTTTCTTATTCAGTATGCTTTATAGTACTTGCTACACTTTTCTCAGATAATTATTATTGTCAAAGATAAAATTTATGTCTACGTAAGAATATAAATGTGCTGTGCCTGTTTTGAGAAATGACATGCATAAATGTCTTGAGAAGATCAGCCTTGCTTTACTAAAGCTCTTATATTGACATGTTTTTGAATAAGAGTTTTTAGTTAAATGAGATGCACTGTTTAACCCTTATGTATCATCTCGCAACATGGCAACTTTTGAGGCGATTGTTACTAGATTTCCTTTTCTTTGTGAGAAACTGGACATTTCTTTAGAAGGAAGGAGAATGCTGCTTCGCTGACCATTTACTGCCTTGAAAGTCTTGTCTTTTTTTTTTAAATAGCTAAATAAGGAGCTTGAGATAAAGATTAAGGAGAGACAAAGAAGAGTGAGATAAAGTGAATTTGTATTTGAAGGGCTTGTAGTACAGAAACAAGGAATGAATGTATGTATTTGGTTTCAAAATTGCAGATCAAAAAGGTAAATGTGCCTATTTTTTATTTTTTTTGATTCACTTTGTATAAAATTTATAGTTTAATAACTATAAACTACTCTTGTTCATTTTGTTGTATCATACATTGTAAACAGCATAGCGCTGAAGATGAAAGGAATTACTTGGTCTATTGATCATTTTCCTCTTTTCTTTTCTTTTTTATTTTTTTTTTATTGAAAAGATTCATTGTAAAACATGCACAATTAAAACAATATATTATCAGGGTTATGCCCTTGTTTTTACAAGGTCATTCTTTGGAATTTTTTTTTTTTTTTTTTTTTTGAAGTTTTTGGACTAAAGTGAATTTGTATTTGAAGGGCTTGTAGTACAGAAACAAGGAATGAATGTATGTATTTGGTTTCAAAATTGCAGATCAAAAAGGTAAATGTGCCTATTTTTTATTTTTTTTGATTCACTTTGTATAAAATTTATAGTTTAATAACTATAAACTACTCTTGTTCATTTTGTTGTATCATACATTGTAAACAGCATAGCGCTGAAGATGAAAGGAAATACTTGGTCTATTGATCATTTTCCTCTTTTATTTTATTTTTATTTTTTTTGATTGAAAAGATTCATTGTAAAACATGTACAATTAAAACAATATATTATCAGGGTTATGCCCTTGTTTTTACAAGTTCATTCTTTGGAATTTTTTTTATTTATTTTTTTTTAGAATGTTGTGTTTGAGACTTGCTCTGTGCTTTATCATGTTATTCCAAAACTATTTAAACAATATTGTGCCAATTAATTGACTTCAAACCGACTAAGGAGTTAGTCTTTTTAAAAATACATTATCAACATACTGATTGATTGTGACAAAAATATTTAACATTGTTTTAACATTAATTAATCATTCTCATGTTTGAGGTGTGATTAATAGCTTGTCGAAACGTTACGTAATTAATAATTAACAAGGGTGTTGATTGGATAGAAGGCAGTGCCAAGGTGAGCTTATTAACTACTTGGCGGGAAACGTAAAAGTTTAATGAAACGCGCACGCATTCTGATTTCTGCTCTTACTTCTTCAGTGCTGGTTTACAATAGGCTAACGTTACATGATGTTTGGCTTTTTTTTTTAGAATGTTGTGTTTGAGACTTGCTCTGTGCTTTGGCATGTTATTCCAAAACTATTTAAACAATATTTTGCCAATTAATTGACTTCAAACCGACTAAGGAGTTAGTCTTTTTAAAAATACATTATCAACATACTGATTGATTGTGACAAAAATATTTAACATTGTTTTAACATTAATTAATCATTCTCATGTTTGAGGTGTGATTAATAGCTTGTCGAAACGTTACGTAATTAATAATTAACAAGGGTGTTGATTGGATAGAAGGCAGTGCCAAGGTGAGCTTATTAACTACTTGGCGGGAAACGTAAAAGTTTAATGAAACGCGCACGCATTCTGATTTCTGCTCTTACTTCTTCAGTGCTGGTTTACAATAGGCTAACGTTACATGATGTTTGGCTTTGTACGAGCACTCAAAAGCACAAGATTTACACCCAAACAAAATGTCTTAACCCAGCGTTTCTACATTACCTCTACATCTGCAAAAAGCAGAGTCGGCGCTGTGGTAAGTTCAACAGATAGTGAAGGAAAGTAGGAAACTCCGAGTGATTTCCACAAATCGGTTCTTTCGAACAGTTTTAAAATACTCAAATATCTTACGTAATTACATAGTTTACACCTGTTCAAGTTGCTTTTTGGGTAGGTAAAGTTTTATTAGGAGTGTTTTCATTTATAAGTATCACGTCTCTTCACATTGTTGTAGACATGGTTCACCTAATTTAGAAGAACCTATGTGTAACTTTTTTTTTTTTGCCGTTTCTCAAGTCTCCTTAAACGTTAATTGCTCAAACTGTTATAAGTCTTTTGCAATGCATTTTGTAAACGTTCTGATATTCGGGAGTGTTTCGGTTTAATATGATGCTGACTCGAAATGAGGGAACTGTGCTTGGATTCAATCCACCTCGTGAACGAATCGGGTTTTGTGAAGCTGGTTTTGCCAAACCCCTCCCTCAGAAAATCTCTAGAACCACCCTCAAAAGTGTCAATTTTTCACAAAAAGTCACCAAATATGAAAACAAAGTAAATGCAGGTAAATTTGGTAAAGGAAAGTGTGTGTATGTGTGTGTACACACACACACACACACTTTACAAATGATGACAGTATAAAAAGATATAACAAAAGATTAAGTATAACACAAAATTTTGAAGTGAAATTAGGAAATGCTTGTGATCTTGCAAGCACATCAAACATGATGGAAAGGCACTAAAGACACATAATGTTGGGAATTAGTTTTATGTGTCACCAAAGTGCATCCCTGTCCTGCTCAAATACAACAGATAAGAGATATTATGATTCTCCAAAAACAAAAACTTTATTCATACAAACTTCTTTCAGTCAACACACTATTACTACAAAGTAAGTGCAAAACACTGCATCCCAGCACACATGACACGATGATGCCCTGTGTCTCTCTCTCATTATCTAGTTGATATGACTGTGCATGAATTGTGGTATAACTTTTGTGTCCGTGGTTAAAATGTTAATTTTTTTTTCTCCGCCATCTTGATTGATGCTTATAATGAAATTGTGGTGTGCGTCATGGCAGGCGTGGTGTACTGGTGTGTTCACTGCGCAGACTCATTGGCATGATTGAGAGCAAACGTGAGAGGTCACGGGCCTACGGCAGGGTGTGGCCAAGTAAAAAAAAAAAAATCGCTAGTTTTATTTAAATATAGCTAAAATAGCTCCTTGTCGCAAAAAATAAAAAAAAGTCGCAGCTACAATGAGAAAGTAGCTAAATTTAGCGACAAAATCCCCAAATTGGCAACACTGCAAGTGACCGATTTCACCCGTGGCTTCAGCGTCT